>NC_134496.1:19959593-20134653 GCF_040206685.1 Ascaphus truei | reverse complement strand
TACAGAGACACAGGAGGTAACAGTGACATAGGAGGTGACAGAGACAGAGGAGGTGACAGAGACACCCACACAGGAGGTGACAGTGACACGCACACAGGAGGTGACAGTGACACACACACACACAGGAGGTGACAGTGACACGCACACAGGAGGTGACAGTGACACGCACACAGGAGGTGACAGTGACACGCACACAGGAGGTGACAGTGACACGCACACAGGAGGTGACAGTGACACGCACACAGGAGGTGACAGTGACACGTACACAGGAGGTGACAGTGACACAGGAGATGACACAGGAAGTGACAGTGACACAGGAGGTGACAGTGACATGCACACAGGAGGTGACAGTGACACAGGAGATGACACAGGAAGTGACAGTGACACAGGAGGTGACAGTGACACTCACGTCTTCACAGCGCAGATAAACCTCGTTCATTCCTTCTGGGGACGGAACCAAGAGCCTGATACAGAACTTCTGAGATGAAACGTTTACGTCGGGTATCACCTCACACCCTGGGGGGTAGAGGGGGGAGTGTGAGAGAGGGGAGTAAGTGTAAGAGGGGTAGGGGGAGAGAGGGAGGGGAGTACGTGTGAGAGGGAGAAGGGGGAGTGTGAGAGAGGGAGGGGAGTAAGTGTGAGAGGGGGAGAGGGGCGGGGGAGGGGGAGAGGGGCGGGGGAGCAAGTGTGAGAGGGGGGCAGTGTGGGAGGGGGAAGCGTGAGAGGGGGAGGGGGAAGTGTGAGAGGGGGAGTGTGGGAGGGGGGAGAGAGTGTGAGGGGGAGAGTGTGAGAGGAAGGGGGGAGTGGGAGGGGGAGAGGGGATAGTGTGAGAGATGAAGGGGGGAGTGAGAGAGGGGGAGGTAGAGTGTGAGAGAGGGGGAGGGGGTGTGTGGGAGGGGGAGGGGGTGTGGGAGGGGGAGGGGGTGTGTTGTAGGGGGAGGGGGGTGGGTGTGGGAGGGAGGGTGTGGGAGGGGGGAGTGGGAGAGGGGCGTGTGGGAGAGAGGGGAGGGGGTGTGGGAGAGGGGAGGGGGTGTGGGAGAGGGGAGGGGGTGTGGGAGGGGGGAGGGGGTGTGGGAGAGGGGGGAGGGGGGAATATGAGAGAGGGGGGAGTGTGAGAGGGAGAAAGAGGGGTGAGTGTGAGAGGGTGTTGGGGGGTGAGAGAGGGGAGGGGTGTGTAAGAGAGGGGGAGTGTGAGAGGAGAAGGGGAGTGAGAGAGGGGAGGGTGAGTGTGAGAGAGGGGAGGGTGAGTGTGAGAGAGGGGGAGTGTGAGTGTGAGAGAGGGGGAGTGTGAGAGAGGGGAGAGAGGGGGTGGGGGAGTGTGAGGGGGTGGGGAGTGTGAGGGGATGGGTGGGAGTGTGAGAGAGGAGGGTGGGAGTGTGAGAGGAGGGTGGGAGTGTGAGAGGGGGGTGGGAGTGAGAGGAGTGGGAGTGTGAGAGAAGGGGAGGGGGAGAGAAGGGAAGGGAAAGTGTGAGAGAAGGGGAGGGGGGATTGTGAGAGACGGGGGTTTAGATGAGAGAGGGGAATGGGAGAGATGGGAATACAGTGAGAGAGGGGGATGGGGATGGAAGGATAAAACTAAGGTTGAGATGGGGAAATAGGGTGACAGAGGGAGTAGACAATTGAGGGGGAAAGAGACAGAGCAGAATCAGCCCCCCCCCCCTTTCCCCTTTTACCCCTCAGGATGAGCAGGATTAGGCCCCCCCCCTGTTTTACCCCTCAGGCTCAGCAGGATTCGGGACTCCCCCTCAGGCTCGGCAGGAGTAGCCCCCCACCTCTTACCCCTCCCTTGGCAGGATTATGGGCTCCCCCTCTTATCCCTCAGGCTCAACAGGATTAGGGGCTCCCCCTTTTACCCCTCAGGCTGAGCAGGATTAGGGGCTCCCCCTCTTACCTCTCAGGCTGAGCAGGATTAGGGGCTCCCCCTCTTACCCCTCAGGCTGAGCAGGATTAGGGGCTCCCCTTTTACCCCTCAGGCTGAGCAGGATTAGGGGCTCCCCTTTTACCCCTCAGGCTGAGCAGGATTATGGGCTACCCTTTTACCCCTCAGGCTGAGCAGGATTAGGGGCTCCCCTTTTACCCCTCAGGCTGAGCAGGATTAGGGGCTCCCCCTCTTACCCCTCAGGCTCAGCAGGATTAGGGGCTCCCCCTTTTACCCCTCAGGCTCAGCAGGATTAGGGGCTCCCCTTTTACCCCTCAGGCTCAGCAGGATTAGGGGCTCCCCCTTTTACCCCTCAGGCTCAGCAGGATTAGGGGCTCCCCTTTTACCCCTCAGGCTCAGCAGGATTGGGGGCTCCCCTTTTACCCCTCAGGCTCAGCAGGATTAGGGGCTCCCCTTTTACCCCTCAGGCTCAGCAGGATTAGGGGCTCCCTCTTACCCCTCAGGCTCAGCAGGATTGGGGGCTCCCCTTTTACCCCTCAGGCTCAGCAGGATTAGGGGCTCCCCTTTTACCCCTCAGGCTCAGCAGGATTAGGGGCTCCCCTTTTACCCCTCAGGCTGAGCAGGATTAGGGGCTCCCCTTTTATCCCTCAGGCTGAGCAGGATTAGGGGCTCCCCCTTTTACCCCTCAGGCTCAGCAGGATTAGGGGCTCCCCCTCTTACCCCTCAGGGTCAGCAGGATTAGGGGCTCCCCCTCTTACCCCTCAGGCTCAGCAGGATTAGGGGCTCCCCTCTTACCCCTCAGGCTCAGCAGGATTAGGGGCTCCCCCTTTTACCCCTCAGGCTCAGCAGGATTAGGGGCTCCCCTCTTACCCCTCAGGCTCAGCAGGATTAGGGGCTCCCCCTTTTACCCCTCAGGCTCAGCAGGATTAGGGGCTCCCCTCTTACCCCTCAGGCTCAGCAGGATTGGGGGCTCCCCTTTTACCCCTCAGGCTCAGCAGGATTAGGGGCTCCCCTTTTACCCCTCAGGCTCAGCAGGATTAGGGGCTCCCCTCTTACCCCTCAGGCTCAGCAGGATTGGGGGCTCCCCTTTTACCCCTCAGGCTCAGCAGGATTAGGGGCTCCCCTCTTACCCCTCAGGCTCAGCAGGATTAGGGGCTCCCCTCTTACCCCTCAGGCTCAGCAGGATTAGTTGCTCCCCTTTTACCCCTCAGGATCAACAGGATTAGGGGCTCCCCTCTTTCCCCTCAGGATGAGCAGGATTAGGGGCTCCCCTCTTACCCCTCAGGTTGAGCAGGATTAGGGGCTCCCCCTTTTACCCCTCAGACTCAGCAGGATTAGGGGCTCCCCCTCTTACCCCTCAGGCTGAGCAGGATTAGGGGCTCCCTCTTTTACCCCTCAGGCTCAGCAGGATAAGGGGCTCCCCCTCTTACCCCTCAGGCTGAGCAGGATTAGGGGATCCCCCTCTTACCCCTCAGGCTCAGCAGGATTAGGGGCTCCCCTCTTACCCCTCAGGCTCAGCAGAATTAGGGCCTCCCCTCTTACCCCTCAGGCTCAGCAGGATTAGGGGTTCCCCTCGCGCCTCCTCTTTGCTTTTATAACAGGACATGTTGGTATCTTTCAGCATCACCCAATTCTGTTTATATCCCTTCAGAGTCATCTTCCGAGGCCTGGGGCAGGACAGAGGGGGTAACTACCACAGGGAAGGGCAGGACAGAGAGGGTAACTACCACAGGGAGGGGCAGGGCAGAGGGGGTAACTACTACAGGGAGGGGCAGGGCAGAGGGCGTAACTACCATTTGGAGGGGCAGGACAGGGGGGTAACTACCACAGGAAGGGGCAGGGCAGAGGGGGTAACTACCATTTGGAGGGGCAGGATACGGGGTAACTACCACAGGGAGGGGAAGGGCAGAGGGGGGTAACAACTACAGGGAGGGGCAGGACAGAGGGGGTAACTACTGCAGGGAGGGGCAGGACAGAGGGGGTAACTACTGCAGGGAGGGGCAGGACAGAGGGGGGTGACTACTACAGAGACAGGCAGATAAGAGATCTATTTATCCACCTGGGGCAGGAAAAAGAGGGTAGTTATCCCAGGGAGGGGCAGGGATTGGGGGTAGTTATCCCAGGGAGGGGCAGGGATTGGGGGTATGTTGCAGGGTACATGCAACTGCACACGTGGGTTTCTTGACAAGGCTGTTTTATTTAGCCTTAAAAGATATGCAGCACACAAAACAAAAATAGCTTTTCATCAGCAAAAACAAAAATGGCTTTTTCTTCAGCAAACCAAACAAAACAGTTTCTCTTTAGCAGACAGTTTATATATAAGGCAGCTACCCTTTTTCTATGCAGGGGACAGACAGTTCACAATACAACTGCTTTGCTACTCAGACCTTGTTTTCAGGCCTTCTTTACTTCTTACTCCTCTCTCATCAACAGCCAGGCTCCATGTGTCTACTGCCTGGGTTTTAACACACCTTGATTAGGCAGCTGGGATCCAACTAATTGTCCTGAGGTTCCCAGCTGAAGTTAACCTAGTCAGTGCTGCACTGCAGACTAGACATAGGTTTTCCAGGCATATAACTGGTGGCTTTTATTTACCCTGTCACATTCCTCCCCTGTTAGTGTGTGGCTGGGGCTACGCACGGCTGAAGACCGACCATCCACCCCTTCTCTAGAAAAGAAGTCAGCATTTGCGTTCTCTTTTCCCGGCCTATGCTGAATCTCAAATGAGAAGGGTTGGAGGGCCATATACCACCTAGTCAATCTAGCATTGGAATCCTTCATGCTATTTAACCACTTCAGTGGAGCATGATCCGTCACCAAAGTAAAATGGACTGCCAGGTAATGCCTCAAAGCCTCGATTGCCCACTTTACTGCGAGGCACTCTTTCTCAATCACTGAGTAGTTTTTTTTCCCTTGGGAACAATTTCCTACTCAGGAAAAGGATAGGATGTTCAACTCCCTCAAACTGTTGTGACAACACTGCCCCATGCCCTATCTCAGATGCATCTGTTTGCACTATAAAAGGGCTGTTGAAGTCTGGGCTTCTAAGGATGGGACCCTCTGATAGACACCTTTTTATGTCCTCAAAGGCTCTCTGACAATCCCTTGACCACACCACTTGTGTAGGGGCACACTTTTTTGTGAGGTCTGTTAAAGGGGCTGCCACTTCCGAATAGTTGGGGATGAACCGCCGGTAGTACCCTGCTAAACCCATCAGAGAGCTTACCTGCGTTTTTGTTTGGGGGGTCGGAACTTCTTTCAGGGCAGCTACCTTGTCGGCTAGTGGCCTTACTTTTCCATCTCCCACTGCATACCCTAAGTATTTGGTTTCCGCTTTACCCAAGGCACATTTCTTAGGGTTGGCTGTGAGCCCTGCCTCTCAGAGATTTGAGGACCGCTTTCAGCCTATTTAGATGGGCCCGCCAGTGTTTACTAGAAATGACAATGTCATCTAGGTAGGCTGCGGCATAAGTCCTATGGGGCCTCAGTACCTTATCCATGAGTCTCTGAAATGTGGCTGGGGCTCCATGCAGTCCAAATGGCATTGTCACAAACTGGTATAAACCCATGGGAGTGGTTAAGGCTGTTTTGCATTTGGACTTTTCCTCTAAGGGTATTTGCCAGTATCCTTTTGTCAAGTCCAACGTGGATATATATTCCGCGTTACCAAGGGCGTCAATTAATTCGTCCACCCTTGGCATCGGATATGCGTCAAACTTGGATACCGCATTGACCTTTCGGAGGTCCACACAAAATCTTACCTTCCCATCGGGTTTAGGGACCATAATTAGTGGACTACACCACTCACTGCATGATTCCTCAATCACTCCTAAGTGTAACATTTCTTGTACCTCCTTCTCTACCAGAGCCCTACGACTTTCAGGCAACCTATAAGGACGGGAACGTACTTTTACCCCAGGTGCTGTCTCGATTGCATGAGAAATTAAGTTAGTTTGTCCTGGTAAGTCAGAAAAAACATCCTGGAATTGTGTAATTATTGATAACAAGTCCCCTTTTTGTTCAGAGGACAACTGTTTACCCATTGGGATTTTAACGTCACTCACAATGTTCTCCCGTGGAGGCTGAGGACCCAAGTCCGTTTCCTCCTCCACCAGTGGATGAATAGAGACCGCTGCATCTTCCAGGGTTTCAGCAAGTTCACATGGTAAATTTGTTTACCCTTCCTGGACCCTGGTTGAGCGATCTCGTAATCCACATCACCCGTACGGCGGAGTACTTCGAATGGGCCCTGCCATTTGGCCAGGAGTTTACTCTCGCAACTGGGTAACAATAACATCACCTGGGCTCCCGGGTGAAACACTCTCATGCGAGCATTCTGATTGTAATGTCTCTCCTGACTGTCCTGGGCTGATCTAAGATTCTCCCTGGCAAAATGGCCGACCACATCTAGGCGCTTCCTAAGGTCTAGTACATATTGCAGGGTATTCTTAGAAGGGGACTGCTGTTCCTCCCAGGACTCCTTTAGGAGGTCTAGGATACCCCGGGCCTGGCGGCCATAGAGCAATTCAAATGGAGAGAATCCCGTGGAGGCCTGGGGAACTTCCTGCACTGCAAACAGCAGAAAAGGGAGAAGTTCATCCCAGGCTCTCTTGTCTGAATCTACAAATTTCCTCAGCATCCCTTTTAGAGTTCGGTTAAATCTTTCCGCCAATCCGTCAGTCTGTGGATGGTAGACCGATGTCCGAACAGACTTGACCTCTAGTAACTTTAAGACATCCTGCATCAGTTTAGCCATGAAATTTGTACCTTGGTCTGTCAACATAACCTGGGGAAGTCCAACCCGTGAGAACAGCTCCAACAACTTGTTGGCTACTTGCTTCGCCGTTGCTGTTCTCAGGGGGAACGCCTCAGGATACCTTGTTGCATAGTCCACTATTACAAGGATAAACCTGTGTCCTTTCGCAGAAGGTTCTAGAGGTCCTACCAAGTCTACCCCAATCCTCTCAAAGGGAACTGACACCAAGGGTAGAGGAACCAAAGGGGCTGGTTTTTGTCCTTTTGGACTAGTTAGCTGGCACTCCGGACATGCTGCACATAGCTTAGCAATATCACTATGCATCCCTGGCCAATAGAATCGGGATGAAATACGGTCCAATGTTTTATCCCTGCCCAGGTGACCACCCCAAGGGACAGTATGGGCTAGAGTGAACACAGATTTAACAAACGCCTTGGGAAATAATATCTGTCTGGTGACCTCCCCTGTTTGTGTCTGCCTATTCACCCTATATAGGATATCCTTTGATAGCTCAAAATGGGGGAATACTATCACCCCCTGTGCATCTAAAATCTGTTCATCAATTTTCACCACCTTGTCATACTGTCTAGCAAGGACTGGGTCTTCCCTTTGCTTCTGGCGAAAGTCAGGGAGGTACAGGTCTGGTAAATCTCCATGGCCCATATCCCCTCCCTTTGGCCATCCCCAGCCATCACTTGTGACCTCTGACTACTAGAATGGTCACCTTGAGACCCAGATTTCTGCAACCAGTCCTGTTTGTCCAAGCGTCTTTGCTTCCGAGTCTTTTGAACCCGGTGTCTACAGGGAAAAAGGTCTGCCGAGAAGGGGAACAGTTTGCCAGGGTTCTCCTGAGCCCTAGAAGGAGGCTCCTCGTGAAAGACTGGGGCCATTAGGTCCGAAAAGAAAGGCCAGTCCCGACCGAGCACAACGGGGGCAGGGAGCCAAGGAGCGACTCCTACTTCGAGGTAAGCCTCCTGACCTTTTACCTTTAGCCGGATTTTGGCCATCGTATAGCGTTTTACATCGCCGTGTATACATTCTATGCTCCATGGGGAGTCAAAAGAACACACGTTGGGCGGTAACAGTTCCTGGAGGACCAGAGTTTTCCCAGAGCCCGAATCTACAAGGGCCTGGATGGTTTTTCCCCCAATCAGGGCTGGAAGTAGCCAGGGCTTGTAATTTTCCTCAGTAAAAGCCGAGGCGACGGTTCTGCTGAATGAACAATCCATCTGTGGACAGTCCACATACCGGTGGCCTTGTTCTCTGCAGGCGAAACATGGAGAGGGTTCCCTCGCAGGAGGGGGCTGTGGATAGCGCTCCGCTGGACCAGTTACTGGAGTCCAGGCATCTGGTGGTCCTGTGGCGACGTCCTCTCACTTTGCAACGAGCCGACATCCGGAAGGAGATGAGGGTCTCTGCGGGGACCAGCATTTGGACTCCGTCCTTGCTGGAACGACTGCTCCTTCCGTTGGACTTGGCGGTTCCGTGACGGGCCGTAGGTTCCCCATTGATTCGACCTCCCTCTTTGGGCGTCCGCAAGTGCCGGTGGAGTCGGGTCCAGGACACTCGCCTGCTGCTCAGCCCCAAGGAAGTTCTCCACGAGTTGGACCGCCAAAGCTAGGGTTTCAGCAGCGTGGCGTTTTACCCACGAGCGTGCGGAAGGGGGTATTATTTGTAGAAATTGTTCCAAAACCACCTGCTCAAGAATTGCCTCCTTAGTGCACTCCTCGGGTTGTATCCAGCGCGTACATAAGTCCAATAATCGCTGAGCGAGGACCCGGGGTCTCATCTTAGCGGTGTACTTCATGTTCCAGAACTGCTGCCGGTAGGTCTCTGGGGTCAGACCTAAGCGATCCAGTATGGCGGCTTTTACTTGTCGGTAGTCCGTTGCCTGATCTGCTGGGAGGCACTGATATGAGGCCTGGGCTTCTCCTATGAGGAGCGGGACCAAAGCAGTTGCCCAGCGATCTGTAGCCCAGCCCTGAGCTTCGGCAACTCTTTCAAAAGTCAGTAAAAAAGCCTCTGGATCCTCGTTCGGAGCCATTTTCCTCAGGAGTATCAGGGGTCTGCTTGCTAGTTCTGCACTGGCAGACCCTTGGAATTGGGTCAGCAGCTTGGCAATCCGCTCATCCTGTGCTGCTTGTAGTGTTTCATCTCTCTCCGCTTGCAGCCGGGCCTGCTCCTGCATTAACTGTCCCTGCTGTCTGGTTTGCTCACACAGAAACTCTTTCAACATTTTTTCCATTCTTGTGTGTGTGTGTGTGTGTGTGTGTGTGGCCCTTTAACTGCAGGAGCCTTTTGAAAAAAAACATCCCACTACTAACACCATATGTTGCAGGGTACATGCAACTGCACACGTGGGTTTCTTGACAAGGCTATTTTATTTAGCCTTAAAAGATATACAGCACACAAAACAAAAATAGCTTTTCATCAGCAAAAACGAAAATGGCTTTTTCTTCAGCAAACCAAACAAAACAGTTTCTCTTTAGCAGACAGTTTATATATAAGGCAGCTACCCTTTTCTATGCAGGGGACAGACAGTTCACAATACAACTGCTTTGCTACTCAGACCTTGTTTTCAGGAATCTCTTTACTTCTTACTCCTCTCTCATCAACAGCCAGCCTCCATGTGTCTACAGCCTGGGTTTTAACACACCTTGATTAGGCAGCTGGGATCCAACTAATTGTCCTGAGGTTCCCAGCTGAAGTTAACCTAGTCAGTGCTGCACTGCAGACTAGACATAGGTTTTCCAGGCATATAACTGGTGGCTTTTATTTACCCTGTCACAGGGTAGTTATCCCCGGGAGGGGCAGGGATTGGGGGGAGGGGCAGGGATTGGGGGGAGGGGCAGGGATTGAGGGGAGGGGCAGGGATTGGGGGGAGGGGCAGGGATTGGGGGGAGGGGCAGGGATTGGGGGTAGTTATCCCAGGGAGGGGCAGGGATTGGGGGTAGTTATCCCAGGGAGGGGCAGGGATTGGGGGGAGGGCAGGGATTGAGGGGAGGGGCAGGGATTGGGGGGAGGGGCAGGGATTGGGGGGAAGGTATTTACCTGAACACGCGCAGATATTCTTGCAGTTCTGGTTCAACCTGGATTCCTTCCTGCGGGATAAAGGGGGGAAGAGATAGCCGTGCACACCGTGGCAGTGAGAGAGAGCTGCGCACACCGTGGCAGTGAGAGATAGCCGCGCACACCGTGGCAGAGAGAGATAGCTGCGCACACCATGGCAGTGAGAGATAGCCGTGCACACCGTGGCAGTGAGAGATAGCCGTGCACACCGTGGCAGTGAGAGATAGCCGCGCACACCGTGGCAGTGAGAGATAGCCGTGCACACCGTGGCAGTGAGAGATAGCCGTGCACACCGTGGCAGTGAGAGAGAGCTGCGCACACCGTGGCAGTGAGAGAGAGCTGTGCACACCGTGGCAGTGAGAGAGAGCTGCGCACACCGTGGCAGTGAGAGAGAGCTGCGCACACCGTGGCAGTGAGAGATAGCCGCGCACACCGTGGCAGTGAGAGATAGCCGTGCACACCGTGGCAGTGAGAGAGAGCTGCGCACACCGTGGCAGTGAGAGAGAGCTGCGCACACCGTGGCAGTGAGAGAGAGCTGCGCACACCGTGGCAGTGAGAGAGAGCTGCGCACACCGTGGCAGTGAGAGAGAGCTGCGCACACCGTGGCAGTGAGAGAGAGCCGCGCACACCGTGGCAGTGAGAGATAGCCGTGCACACCGTGGCAGTGAGAGAGAGCTGCGCACACCGTGGCAGTGAGAGAGAGCTGCGCACACCGTTGCAGTGAGAGAGAGCTGCGCACACCGTGGCAGTGAGAGATAGCCGTGCACACCGTGGCAGTGAGAGAGAGCTGCGCACACCGTGGCAGTGAGAGAGAGCTGCGCACACCATGGCAGTGAGAGAGAGCTGCGCACACCGTGGCAGTGAGAGATAGCCGTGCACACCGTGGCAGAGAGAGAGCTGCGCACACCATGGCAGTGAGAGATAGCCGTGCACACCGTGGCAGTGAGAGATAGCCGTGCACACCGTGGCAGTGAGAGAGAGCTGCGCACACCGTGGCAGTGAGAGAGAGCTGCGCACACCATGGCAGTGAGAGAGAGCTGCGCACACCGTGGCAGTGAGAGATAGCCGTGCACACCGTGGCAGTGAGAGAGAGCTGCGCACACCATGGCAGTGAGAGAGAGCTGCGCACACCGTGGCAGTGAGAGATAACCGTGCACACCGTGGCAGTGAGAGATAGCCGTGCACACCGTGGCAGTGAGAGATAGCCGTGCACACCGTGGCAGTGAGAGAGAGCTGCGCACACCATGGCAGTGAGAGATAGCCGTGCACACCGTGGCAGTGAGAGAGAGCTGCGCACACCATGGCAGTGAGAGAGAGCTGCGCACACCGTGGCAGTGAGAGATAACCGTGCACACCGTGGCAGTGAGAGATAGCGGTGCACACTGTGGCAGTGAGAGATAGCCGTGCACACCGTGGCAGAGAGAGATAGCCGTGCACACCGTGGCAGAGAGAGATAGCTGTGTGACCCTCACCAGGGCTTCGCTGGGGGTATTTGCCTCCAGTTTGACCTCTAGATGTGACAGCGCCTCCTCCAGGTCCTGCAGAGCGGGGTCACGAGGCATCTCCATGGGGTCAGAGGTCACCGAAAGCTTATTCACATGGTACTGAGGGGGGAGGAGAGGAAACCCCTCAATATTAACCAGGAGTCCCATATATCTGTCTGTCCGTCCGTCCGTCCGTCCCCTGAACCCCGATGAAGCGTCATTGAGACGCGAAACGCGTTGTGGTGAAGTCATCACGCAGCTACGTGATACCGGGACGACAGATACCCGGATGCTGCCATCCCTTCAGCTCCACAAAGACGCCAACTCTAAACAACTGCGGGCTGCACTGCTTCTCCTAATCTAGCGCTGTGAGATTCTGTGGGGTCCGGTGGGTTTCTCAGGATCCCACCCTCCGTGGGAGGATCCCTTTGGCTGTGCGGATCACTGGATCTACGTGATCCTATTTTATTGTGTTATTTGTTCCTTTTATATCATTTTTATTGCGCTGGAACTGATTGCGTTTTTCCTATTGCGCTCTTTCTTGTGTGATATGTTCTTTGGTTCCCGCTGATTGCGGGAGAATAGGAGCAGAGGAGGAAACACTATCCCCGCTCGGAAGATAAAAGGATTTTGGGGACAGCGCGCACTGTGTTTCTGCGTTACACCGTCCTTCCCCGGGTACCTGCAACGCTGCGAACACCATCATCTCCTCCTCTGTACACTCCGTCTCTTCCAGCAGCACCGCCCACCGCGCCTGCTCATACAGCAGGTTAATACGCACCACGTCAAACTGAGGGGGGCAGAGACACAGGGCAGGGGGTCAGAGGCACAGGACACGGGGGTCAGAGGCACAGGACACGGGGAGCAATGGCACAGGATGAGGGAAAGAGGCACAGGATGAGGGAAAGAAGCACAGGCCGGGGGGGGGGGGTCAGAGGCACAGAAGAGGGAAAGGGGAACAGGACGGGGGAAAGGGGAACAGGACGGGGAAAAGGGGCACTGGACGGGGGAAAGGGGCACTGGACGGGGGAAAGGGGCACTGGACGGGGGAAAGGGGAACAGGACGGGGGAAAGGGGAACAGGACGGGGGAAAGGGGAACAGGACGGGGGAAAGGGGCACTGGACGGGGGAAAGGGGCACTGGACGGGGGAAAGGGGCACTGGACGGGGGAAAGGGGCACAGCACGGGGGAAAGGGGCACAGGACGGGGGAAAGGGGCACAGGACGGAGGGACAGAGGCAAAAGAAGGGGGACAGAGGAACAGGACGGGGCGGTCAGAGGCATAGGATGGGGGGGCAGAGACACAGGACGGGGATAGAGGCACAGGACGTGGGGACAGGCACAGGACGGGGGGACAGAGGCACAGGACGGGGGGACAGAGGCACAGGACGGGGGGACAGAGGCACAGGACGGGGGGACAGAGGCACAGGACGGGGGGACAGAGGCACAGGACAGGGGGGACTTTCCCTCTCCTGTATCATCTCTCTCATCCAATCTCTCTCCTCCCTCCCCTCTATCCCTCTCACCTTTGGATCCAGGTCATAGAAGGTGTAATATTTGAATTGCAGCCACAGTCTGTCTCCTTCTTGTACCCCCTGCTGCATCAGGGACCGTGAGGAGTCCAGCCACCTACCCCAAGAGAGGGGGGGAGAGGGGGAGGAGAGTGACATAGAGTGAGAGGGGGGGAGAGGCAGAGGGAGAGAGTGACAGAATGGGAGGGAGATGTGGGGGAGAGACCGAGTGAGAGTGAGGGGGAGAGAATGACAGAGTGAGAGAGGGGGAGAGAGAGAGACACTGAGTGAAAGAGAGATAGGGAGAGACAGACACACAGTGAAAGAGGGGGGTGGGGACAGACAGAGTGAGAGAGACACAGAGTGAGGGTGAGAGGGAGTGAGAGAGACAGTGTGAATGGGAGAGAGAGTGACAGTGAGGGGGGGGGGGTGAATTGCTCACCTGCCGTGTATTAAAGTCTTATCGGTCACAGAGCTGGGTTTATATCTCCTCTGTATGTCTTCCGTGGTCAGACCGGTCTGACAAATGGACAAAGCCCTGTAACTCTCCTGTGCCTCAGGACTGACCGTGAAGTGAGCGGGGACTCCCCCCGGCTGCACCTGCACTCCAGAGCCTGAGTGAGAGAAGGGGAGCAGGGGGGGAGAGGGGGTGGAAAGGGGGAGCGGAGAGGGGGAGGGGTGGGGAGAGAAAGAGGGGGAGCGGGGGGGAGAGAGAGAAGGGAAGCGAAGGGGAGAGAAAGAGGGGGAGCGGGGGGGGAGGGGGAGGAGGGGGGGAAGGGGGAGGAGGGGGGAAGGGGGAGGAGGGGGGGATGGGGGAGGAGGGGGGGATGGGGGAGGAGGGGGGGAAGGGGGGGATGAGGGAGGAGGGGGGGGAAGGGGGAGTAGGGGGGAGGGGGGGAGGAAGGGGGAGGAGGGGGGAGGGAGGGGAAGGGGAGGAGGGGGGGAAGGGGGAGGAGGGAAGTGGAGGAGGGAAGGGGGAGGAGGGAAGGGGGGAGGGAAGAGGGAAGGGGGGAGGAAGGGAGAGGGGAAAGAGGGAGGGGAGAAGAGGAGAGAGGGAGGGGGAGAAAGAGGGGGGGAGAGGGGAACGAGGGGGGGGGGAGAAACGGTGAGAGACAGAGAGAGGGGGAAGGGGTGAGGAAGTGAGGGAGAGAGGGGGGGAAGAGGGTGAGAGAGAGGGAGACACACACACAGAGAGAGAGAGTATACTGTTAGTATAATAATACCCACACACTATATATATATGAGCACTGTTTATACTGTGGGCTCTCCGTTCATTTTTATTCACACTGATACACATACACACTCTTTCTTCACTTGCTTTCAGTTACCCTTTGACACCTCTAGCCATAAAACACATCCACACCGGGGGAAGGAACAGCACAGATAACATTCCAAGAGACACTGCTTTTAAGTTTACCTTTTGCTTCATTCATTGTAACATCGCCGGAAGAAGAGATCAGTGTATCTCGAAAGCTCGCACAAATAAAAGCATTTCGTTAGCCACAGAACGGTATCATCTATTTATTTTTTGATTATATATATATATATATATATATATATATACATACATATATATATACAGTGTTCGACAAACCTATACATTTGCTCGCCCCGGGCGAGTGGATTTAACCCCCGGGCGAGTAAATATTGGCCCAAGCAGCACACGTTTGGTACTAGGTGGCGAGTAGATTTTTTGGTGATTTGTCAACCACTGTATATAGATATATATATATATTTTTTTTTTTTTTTTTTTGACACTTATAATGTTTTCTGGTTTGCGTATAATATTTATATAAACACAGTGAATCAACACCGGGTCTATTCTTGTTCATGTTGCCCATAGCAGAGAGGGGGCGTGCGTTACCCTGGGTGGGATGCAGAGAGGGGGCGTGCGTTACCCTGGGTGGGATGCAGAGAGGGGGCGTGCGTTACCCTGGGTGGGATGCAGAGAGGGGGCGTGCGTTACCCTGTGGGGGATGCAGAGAGGGGGCGTGCGTTACCCTGTGGGGGATGCAGAGAGGGGGCGTGCGTTACCCTGGGTGGGATGCAGAGAGGGGGCGTGCGTTACCCTGGGGGGGATGCAGAGAGGGGGCGTGCGTTACCCTGGGTGGGATGCAGAGAGGGGGCGTGCGTTACCCTGGGGGGGATGCAGAGAGGGGGCGTGCGTTACCCTGGGTGGGATGCAGAGAGGGGGCGTGCGTTACCCTGGGGGGGATGCAGAAAGGGGGCGTGCGTTACCCTGTGGGGGATGCAGAGAGGGGGCGTGCGTTACCCTGGGGGGGATGCAGAGAGGGGGCGTGCGTTACCCTGGGGGGAATGCAGGGAGAGGGCGTGCGTTACCCTGGGGGGGGATTCAAGAAAGGGGCGTGCGTTACTCTGGGGAGGATGCAGGGCGGGATGTGCATTACCATGGGGGGGGGGATGCAGGGAGGGGGCATGCGTTAACATGGGGGGGGATGCATGGAGGGGCCGTGCGTGACCCTGGGGGGATTCAGGGAGGGGCGTGCCTTAACCTGGGGGGGCTGCAGGGAAGGGGCGTGCGTTACCATGGGGGGGATGCACGAAGGGGGTGTGCATTATCCTGGGGGTGATGCAGGGAGGAGGAGTGAGTTACCCTGGGGGGGGGGAGGGCAGAGGGGGCGTAAATTACCCTGGGGGGGATTCAGAGAAGTCAGGTCAAATATCTCCTGTGTCACGGGGTCTTTCCCTTTCTTCTTCTTCTTCTCTGGTTCCTCCGGGGCCTTCAGGAAGGACAGCTCCTCCGGGCGCCTGAGACCTGGGCGGGGAGAGGCGCTAAGCAGGGCTCTGGCAGGGGAGGGGTTAAGCAACGCTCTGCAGGCTCTGGCAGGGGAGGAGTTAAGCAACGCTCTGCGGGCTCTGGCAGGGGAGGGGTTAAGCAACGCTCTGCGGGCTCTGGCAGGTGAGGGGTTAAGCAACGCTCTGCGGGCTCTGGCGGGGAGGGGTTAAGCAACGCTCTGCGGGCTCTGGCAGGGGAGGGGTTAAGCAATGCTCTGCGGGCTCTGGCAGGTGAGGGGTTAAGCAACGCTCTGCGGGCTCTGGCTGGTGAGGGGTTAAGCGACGCTCTTCAGGGCTCTGGCAGGGGAGGGGTTAAGCGACACTCTGCAGGGCTGGCAGATGAGGGGTTAAGCGACGTTCTGGCAGGTGAGGGACTAAGCAGAGCTCTGCAGGGCTCTGGCAGGTGAGGGGTTAAGCGGCACGCTGCAGGGCTCTGGCAGGTGAGGGGTTAAGTGGCACTCTGGCAGGTGAGGGGTTAAGCGGCGCTCTGCAGGGCTCTGGCAGGTGAGGGGTTAAGCGGCGCTCCGCAGGGCTCTGGCAGGTGAGGGGTTAAGCGGCACTCTGCAGGGCTCTGGCAGGTGAGGGGTTAAGTGGCGCTTTGCAGGGCTCTGGCAGGTGAGGGGTTAAGCGGCGCGCCGCAGGGCTCTGGCAGGTGAGGGGTTAAGCGGCACTCTGCAGGGCTCTGGCAGGTGAGGGGTTAAGCGGCACTCTGCAGGGCTCTGGCAGGTGAGGGGTTAAGCGGCACTCTGCAGGGCTCTGGCAGGTGAGGGGTTAAGCGGCACTCTGCAGGGCTCTGGCAGGTGAGGGGTTAAGCGGCACTCTACAGGGCTCTGGCAGGTGAGGGGTTAAGCGGCACTCTGCAGGGCTCTGGCAGGTGAGGGGTTAAGCGGCACTCTGCAGGGCTCTGGCACACTCACCCAGGAGCCGGCAGACTCCGGCACACGCGCTGAACGCCGTGCTGGAGAAGCAGACACGGAGTCGCAGGGAGCGCTGACTGGGCAAGGACAGGATGACAGGTTTGTGCTGCGGGGTGAAGAGGATGCGGGCGTCCGCCAGAACCCCAAACTTATCCAGCGTCCAGCTCGTCTTCAACAGCCACTGACGCTTCTGCTGCCACCACAGAGCATGGTCTGACCAGTCCTTGGAGAGACCTGGGGAGGACAGAGACGTCATGACACAGGGAGAGTGAGATAATCATACGGGGACAGTGTGACGCGGGGACAGTACGACGCGGGGACAGTACGACGCGGGGACAGTACGACGCGGGGACAGTACGACGCGGGGACAGTACGACGCGGGGACATTATTATAACACGGGACATTATTATAACACGGGACATTATTATAACACGGGATATTATTATAACACGGACAAAATAGCCATGTAAGGGTTATATTTTGTGCACAGTTTGGCAATCAAGGGTTAATCCTTTTTGCTAAGTGCTGTCTCAGTGGGAGTCTGTGTGTTACAAGCTGAGGCTTTGGGCCTAATGTGCACACCCAGGAAATCTAACTGTGTGCTCTCTCAGTGACCGACTTTCTCTAACTGTCTATACCAGGGGCGGCCAACTCCAGGCCTCAGGGGCCACAAACTCCAGGCCTCAGGGGCCACAAACTCCAGGCCTCAGGGGCCACAAACTCCAGGCGCCACAAACTCCAGGCCTCAGGGGCCACAAACTCCAGGCCTCAGGGGCCAGAAACTCCAGGCTTCAGGGGCCACAAACTCCAGGCCTCAGGAGTCACCAACTCCAGGCCTCAGGAGCCACCAATTCCAGGCCTCAGGGGCCACCAACTCCAGTATCCAGGGGTCACCAACTCCAGTACCCAGGGGCCACCAACTCCAGTACTCAGGGGCCACCAACTCCAGTACTCAGGGGCCACCAACTCCTGTACTCAGGGGCCACCAACTCCAGTACTCAGGGGCCACCAACTCCAGTACTCAGGGGCCACCAACTCCAGTACTCAGGGGCCACCAACTCCAGTACTCAGGGGCCACCAACTCCAGTCCTCAGGGGCCACCAACAGGTCAAGTTGTAAGGATAACACTGCTTCAGCACAAGTGGTTCAATCAGTGGCTCAGTCTACAACCGAGCCACTGATTGAGCCAACTGCTGAAGCAGGGATATCCGGAAAACCTGTCCTGTTGGTGGCCCTTGAGGACTGGAGTTGGCCACTCCTGGTCTATATTTTTCATGCAGCTGTGGTTGTGCCCGTTTCACACAGATACTCCGCGGATAGGGCACACCAGGAATGCCAATTACTGCGGGGGCTGCACACAGGTGCGGGGGCTGCACACAGGTAACGGACTTTATGATTGTTAGGAAAGTGAGGAGTAGCGCACAGCCAAGAAGGAGCAAGGAGAGGATCCAATTGATGCATCTCACATCTACAAGACTTTGGCCCAAATCCACAAAATAATGCTAAGCGTTCGCATGCCTTTACTCACAATGAGCCCCCTGCCTGGGCCCTTGTGGGGTAATAGGTTTTGTGCTCTAGTCCTTTTTATTGTATAAACGGGCTGTGCATGTGTACTGCAGCCAGCACAATACTGTACCGCCTTCTGTTATAGGAAACACAGAATGCAATAAGTACCGTCTCTGGGCTCTAGTTGAACCGATTTGCCTCTGAAGGGATTGTTCTCATTTTAGGGCCCTTTTTACTATCCTGTTTTGTTAAACTGGGATTTGGGGGAAGTCGTTGCATTTGCTTTGAGGGCCATAGATATAAGCCCTTAACCCTTTGAGTGCCGGATGGGTCACATCACTGCGGTGACCCTTAACATGGATACAGAAGAGGAGGCGTTCTCCTTTTCCAGTTTCCCTTAACATCGCGTCCTGCTCTCCCATTGGAAAACAGGGCGCGATCTGCGTCTTCAGGAACCCAAAGGGTTAAATGAATCCTGGTGTTGGCAGTGTAATTGAGGTGTTGTGTGAGGTGTGTGTGTGTGCGCGCTGTGGGACAGTGGGTGGGCAGTGTGTAGGTGACCCCCGGCACACACTCACAGCGTGTACGTGACAGGGACGTTATAATAACAGGATCACACTATAACTCGGGGACATTATAATACAGGGTCAGACCAGTCCTGGGGAAGACGTGGTTGGAGAGGATGGACAGTGACGTAATGCACAGGTGTCCTCTCAGTGACAGTCACAGTGTCCCCTCTCTCCGTGACAGTCAGTGTCCCCTCTCTGTGACATTCACAGTGTCCCCTCTCTCCGTGACAGTCACAGTGTCCCCTCTCTCAGTGACAGTCAGTGTCCTCTCTAAATCATCTTCCCATTTTCTCTCCTCTGGGTTATTTTGGTCACAAAACCACAGTCCCTGACAGGGGAGAGGAGGGGACAGCGGGAGAGGAGAGGGGAAGTGACTGACCACAGACAGGCCTGGGGAATGCTGATTATACAGACACATGACTCTCTGCAGGTCTCTGGCAGGGGAGGGGTTACTTTTTGATACTCACCCATTTTCTCCACCACCTGCAACATGACCCCACCGATGTGAGTGTCACCTGTCACTCGGAGTGTCACAGGGTCAGCGTCCTCCCCCATATCCTCCACATGGACCTTCAGCTCCCAGGAGGAGTCAATGTAATCTCCACTGGACGTCTTAATGCCGGCCATCTTTAAATCGCCCGCACTGATGGGGAGAGAGGACAGGGGATGTATACTGACTGCTAAGTAGTTAGACTGCCTTATAATGAGTGAGGCATGTCTAATGAGTGAGACCTTCCCAATGAGACTGCCTTCCAATGTGTGAGACCGCCTTCCAATGAGTGAGACAGCCTTTCAATGTGTGAGACCGCCTTCCATTGTGTGAGACAGCCTTTCAATGTGTGAGACCGCCTTCCATTGTGTGAGACAGCCTTTCAATGAGTGAGACCGTCTTCCAATGAGAGACTTTAAGGCTATATGTACTATGGCTATATACTGTATATAGATTACAACAAATTATATTTCTGCAGAAGCACATTACTGTTCTTTACTCCGGTTTATAGGATCTGCGCCCATCTTGTATATCCTATTTATAAAACAGGACTTCTATAGGGTCTGAGCCTATCCTGTATTATATCCTATTTATACAACAGGACTTCTATAGGGTCTGCACCCATCTTGAATATCCAATTTATAAAACAGGACTTCTATAGGGTCTGCGCTTCACTTTATAGGTTGGAGCTTCCATCGTATTTCATATTTCTACGCTAGGATAGTTATAGGATGGGCCTCCATCTTACATCCCATTTATAGGGTCTGAGTCTATAGGTCTCCGATAACTTACCTCCTTGTCTTTCTTTCTGACAAGCGCCTTCGTTTTCTCTCTGCGGTCTCTTCCTTCCTTGCACTGTTTTCTATCTTCGCTCAGTCTCTCTCCTCCCCTCGCACTCGCAACCCTTGCACTCGCGCGTTCACTCCTTTGCACACGCGCACTCTCCTCCCCTCGGTCTTGCTCTTTCCGCTCTCTATTACTAGCCTACCTACGGTCTCCCTTACACTACTTCTTTCTCCTCCCTCTCTGCGGCCTCTCCTCGCTGTGGTCTCTCTCGCTCACTTCCTCCCTTCACATACACACTCCTCTCCCTGCAGTCTCTCTCAGTCGTCATCTCTCTAGTTCCTTGCGGTTAGAGTGCTCCCCGCTCCTTCCTGTCAGCTTCCTCTCTGCGTCACTTCTCCTTTACACCCGAGCGCCAGCGCTCTGCATACACTCCACTTACACCTTGTGTACTATACGGAGACGCCCCACTTACACCTTGTGTACGATACGGAGACGCCCCACTTACACCTTGTGTACGATACGGAGACGCCCCACTTACACCTTGTGTACGATACAGAGACGCCCCACTTACACTATGTGTATCCTACATCTCTGACCCTCTCGGCTCCCTGAGGACCCCCCAAGCCATCACCAATTTACACCAGTCCCCACACCCAAAATCACATTTGCAGTCTTTAACTAACCCTGTTCTTCGATGAAGACCCCCCCACCCCCAATGCACTTCCTGCCCTCGCTCTTCTGTTCAGACCGTGCTGCTATTGTATTCTGTCACCCATTCTGCCACTGAAATGATGAGCTCTGCAGAGGGGAAGTACTAGCTCCTATTAACTGCCTGTTACACAGTTGTGAAACTTTGTACATTCTCTCTGTATTGTAATTTTGTTGAGCACTGCGTACATTGGTACAGTAGCACGATATTAACATGTCTCTGCTGGCTTCCTACCAAACCCTGTATTACTTACACAAGTCTCCTCTCTGAGCCAGATCCACAGCAAGGTGCCAAGATTTAGCACACCTTTACCCCTATTCACCTGCACCCTTTTCTGGATCTGGACCTTTCAATGCTATAACACTCCACCACAATCTCACTATACCCTGCTCCCCAATCTCGCACTATACCCGCCTCCTGCTCCCCAATCTCGCACTATACCCGCCTCCTGCTCCCCAATCTCGCACTATATCCACCTCCTGCTCCCCAATCTCGCACTACACCCGCCTCCTGCTCCCCAATCTCGCACTATACCCGCCTCCTGCTCCCCAATCTCCCACTATACCCACCTCCTGCTCCCCAATCTCACACTATACCCACCTTACACCACAACCCTAGTTTCTTACTACAAACCTGCTCATCTATTACGTTTTGCTCAAGCATCTCTTCAGTACACCTATTGTATCCCGCCTAAAACCGGTCTCTGTATTAACACATTAGATTGTAAGATCGTCGGGGTAGGGACTTCGTTTTTCTAACTATTACTTGATGTCTGAAGCTCGCTCCCTTGATGTGCATTACTGCTGTGAAGCACTATATGTACAGGCGGTCCTCAGGTTATCCATTCTGCAAACTGCCGGCTGATAGTGAAACCGTGGGAACGCAAATCCCGTTAACGAGCAGCAGCAGGGGTCGGATAATCCGAACCGACGTCGGATAATGTGTTCCGCGGAATGCATTGTGATCCGACGGATAATCCGAACCGACGTCGGATAATGTGTTCCGCGGAATGCATTGGGATCCGCCAGATAATGAGTTCAGACGTTGGATAATAGGCCCGTCTGTAGGGAGATTTAAACTCAACAGGGCACAGTAACGAGATCGAAATTGAATGAGGGGTTGGGGCTTTTCTGACCCAGGGTTACTTTGGCAAAAAAATAAGATGTAAATAAAATAAAATTATGGGGAGACGGTAATTGTTTTTGTTGTGCTTTTTGTGGTCACAATAGTACCGCGCCCTTCCCCCTAAAACAAAACACAGCACGTGTGCGCTCTAAATAACAGAGCAGGGACAGCAGCTCTCTGGGCACAATGCACTGCTGTGTGGACACGGCTACATACGTGTAACCGCAAGGCTCCCTCTGGCAGGTAAATACAGTATATTTGTGGTGTAAACAAACTGCACGGAGACAGCACAGCCGTGTGACGCTCTGCTCTTTAATATTATTATAGGCCAAGAAACTTTTACAATCGGAAGAGATAGACAGAATGAGAGAACACGAGCGTCCGCCGCAGATAATCTCTCCCTCCGCTGTATCCATTCTGGGCTCTCTTTACCAAGGAAGTTCAGGCCCTCCCTCGGCTCTGGAGGAGGTGAGGGAAAGAGGGGGCAACGTTTTTAAGAAGAGGAGAATGGTGGGAATCACCGGATAGCAATTAAACCAACATCCATCAGCTTGTGTATTTTCTGAGCGATGCCGGGGTTCTTTAAATGTCTGCAGAGAGGGAGACACGATAGTAAAGGTGAGGCTGGAGTAGCGGGGGGCGGAGGTGTAGTGACCACAGTGTGGCGGTTGTTACTCACTCGCTCAGGGCCTGCGGGTCTTTCTGCATCTGCTCCAGGATCAGCCTCATCGCCGGGTCGCTCATGATCTGTTGCACATCTGGATCGGCCATGGCCCTGCGCTTCACGTCCTCGGGACTGTCATTGCGGTGATACTGTGACATCATGCAGCGCTGGTAGCCTTCGGACGCCTCCTGCATAGACACACCGTCACGTCACTAACTGCACGTTACTTAGCACGTGGTCTGGCAGGGACACTATTTGGCGGCGAGGGGGTGCAAACTGCACATTTAATGCAGTGCAGATAATCAATAGCGTAATTCTCGCTATGCACCATCCCGACTCTTGCATTCCGCTCAAGCATGTCTTCTCTCTACCCCCTTTGTATCTAATGCCCTCTCCCGCCTTAAACCTCACTGACTGCCCCGCACCTCTGATATGTCCTACCCCTCAATACCCGACTAGCACCCAATCTATCCACCTTTAAACACACCTGCTTAACGAAGCATGAGTAGCTCCGTGGCCAATACTATACACCGGATACATAAAGCTTGGTCACTTGCACTTACCAGAACGCCTACCAATTAGATTGCAAGTTCTTGGGAGCAGGGACTCCTTTTCCTAAACGTTACTTTTATGTCTGAAGGACTTTTTCCCATGATATTTGTATTATTTGTTATTTAAATGATTGCATATATATTACTGCTGTGAAGCGCTATGTACATTAATGGTGCTATATAAAGACAGTCATTAATTAGCAGCTGCTCAGACCAATTAAAAAACGAGTGAGCAGTTAATATGCAAATCTTGAACTTCTGTAATGAAGGATTCTGGGGGTCAGTTACCTGGAAAGGAATAATTTGTTTCATCAAGTAAAGGAGCCTTTCCATTAGTTGATTATCTGCGTTATGAATTGGAGTGAAGAATATTTCCATCAATACTATTTATATCAGTAAAAATCTGATTTTTACATAGACTGATAAGTCCAATTAAAAGCAAGATAATGACAGAGCACACACACACACACACACACACACACACACACACACACACACACACACACACACACACACACACACACACACACACACACACACACGTGTGTAACAGGGCAGGAGCTGCTGCATACTGTACCTTACAGGCAGAGTCCAGCTCCAGCGCTTTCTGATAGGCATCCATAGCTTTGCTGAAATCCTTCATAGCCTCGAGTGCGGCAGCTTTGCGGGTGTAACCTTTAACTGCGGGACGAGAGAGTATACACAGAGATCGTGTATATGGACAGAGACAGAAGACAGTGTGTGTATCTATATATGGAGGGAACAGAGCAAAAGTGTGTATATACACGTGTGGTGTGTGTATGCGGGAGTGTATTACACACATGGTGTGTGGGTGTGTATCTCTTACTGAAGTTGGGCTCCAGTCGAATACACTCTTCACAGTCCTAGAGAGAGAGGACAACAGGCGGTGAGAAACACACACACACACACGCACGCGTACACACACACACACACACACGCACGCACGCACGCACACACACGCACGCACGCACGCACACGCACACACGCGCTCACCCCCCCACCCCTCACCTTGAGCGCGAGCTGAAACTCCAGTAGTTTGGTGTAACACGCGGCTCTGTTGCTGTACAGTTTGGCATCTTTTGGGTTACGTTTGACGGCCTCCGAGTAATGTTTCACGGCCTGGGGGTAATCACCTGCGAAACAAAGCCGCAGAAGTTCAGCACCCACCCCTATCATATACCAGATACGGCTCAAACACATACAGGAAATGACACCACACTAAATACAATATACTGTAAAAGAAACATTTAATTCCAAATAAATTCTTCATTATAAAGCTGCTGAATGCCAAGCAAAGTAGTAGAATTATTGTAATAAGGCCACGGTTATGCCAGATAACGCTGAGCTGCAGCGCGATCCGGTGAAGTCATTCTCATGCTGCCGCCGAGCGGCATTTGAACAAGCAGAGGAGACAGGAGAGAAGCAGGACACAGGTGTGGCCGTGAGAGCTTCCCCCTCTGGCTGAACCGCTCATGTGACGCGGCCGTCGCCGGGTAAAACATTTCCATGTCTCTTCCCCAGCCCGCCATGTTGCAGTTCGGCGCTGCGCGCCCGGCTAAAACATTTCCATGTCTCTTCCCCAGCCCGCCACGTTGCAGTTCGGCGCTGCGCGCCCGGCTAAAACATTTCCATGTCTCTTCCCCAGCCCGCCACGTTGCAGTTCGGCGCTGCGCAGCCGTCGCGATAGGCATGTTTGGTTTCAGACGCCTTGTTTTTTTAGCAGCGCGGCGTCGCGAGCCAGGCAGTTTTAGGTATAATTACGACCTAAGGCAGACGACACCGGGTCACTGAATGACACATGGTTATGGAGCAGCATCTGAGTGCAAGGTACAGGGGGGATAGGACTGGGACGGGGGATAGGACTGGGACGGGGGATAGGACTGGGACGGGGGATAGGACTGGGACGGGGGAGAGGACTGGGACGGGGGAGAGGACTGGGACGGGGGAGAGGACTGGGACGGGGGAGAGGACTGGGACGGGGGAGAGGACTGGGACGGGGGAGAGGACTGGGACGGGGGAGAGGACTGGGACGGGGGAGAGGACTGGGACGGGGGAGAGGACTGGGACGGGGGAGAGGACTGGGACGGGGGAGAGGACTGGGACGGGGGAGAGGACTGGGACGGGGGAGAGGACTGGGACGGGGGAGAGGACTGGGACGGGGGAGAGGACTGGGACGGGGGAGAGGACTGGGACGGGACACTGCTGACCTTTTTGAAAGAATTCATTCCCCTTGTTTTTCTCCTCCAGAGACAGCTCAGGGTTAATGTAAGCGAGACGGTCCTGTTCCTTTACAATCTTCTCTGCCTGAACAGGAGAAAAAAAAAGTGTTGGGGGTAGAGATACTCGGCATCATTCTACAGCGCAGCATGCTAATTAACTGTGTATAGATATTCAGTGTTAGCATATAGAGATACTTGCACAAAACCAGGAGAATATACCGCTCACTCATTTAGAAAGTGCAAAATGTATTGGTAAATATGAAATTCGCTCAAGTGCCTTGAGTGGCGGCAATGGGTGCTACCTGTGTGCGGAACTGAAATGTATTTTCAGACTAGAGAAGGCTGTAGCACCAACCAGTCTAACAAGATGCACACTCATTGGTGCACTCCAAGGCTATTTAAAACGTAACATTTAATATTCCTACAGTTAATATAAGTGTACATGTGCAATTAAAGTTATCATATTATTTATATTTAAAAATGTGGCAGGAGGTAAGGCCAGTACGCCGTTTCTAACTCTGCAGCGATTGCACACACCCGAATTTCAGCGTTAATGGTTATATATAAAAAGTTCACATGGCAGTGTAGTTAATAATCCTTCTGTGAAACACCAATATAACATCCATGTATATTAGTATTAGGTTCATTAATGCACAATCATAATGTTGCATTAATTAACAGAATACGAATACACATGGATGTTATATTGGCGTTTCACAGAAGGATTATTGAGAGCAGACAGAGCCAATTCAGTGGCAAAATACATCCAATAAATTACACTGTACCCTCATCTCGCAGCTTAACACTGAACTAGACTGCCATGCGAACTTTTATATAGAAATTACACAACATGACAATTAACGCTGAAGTTCAGGTGTGTTCAATCCCTGCAGAGTTAGTAACAGCGTACTTACCTTACCTCCTGGTACATTTTAATATAAATACACAATAATATAACTTTAATTGCACATGTAGACATATTAACTGTAGGAATATTAAATGTTACGTTTTAAATAGCCTTTGAGTGCACCAACGAATGTGCTTGTTAGACTGGTTGGTACTACAGCCTTCTCTATTTTTAAAATATAGATACTTGGCATCAGCATGCAGCACTGCATCTCTATAGGAAGTAGTAGGTGTATCCTACAGGGCAACATGTCGCCTTTGCCAGCAGAGCTAACAATCACCATCGCACCTGCTGGCATTTCTTGAGCACTTCCGGTGTCCTGTGCTCGGCCAGTGACTTGTTGTAGAATTGAGTCGCCTCCTTGTACTTTTCCTCCTTGTAATACGAGTTCCCAATGCGAGCGTACGCTCTGCAGTCAAGAGGGACAGTGTTAGGCATGCAAGGAATAGACTCCTGCAAGATTCCACCACCCCACCCGCGGCACGACCCCACCCGCGGCACGACCCCACCCGCGGCACGATCCCACCCGCGGCACGATCCCACCCGCGGCTCAGCACCACCTGCTTTCACTCACTTGGCGATCAGCCGGTAGTCCTCACGATTCTCCCTTCCCACTTCAATGGCTACATTGCAATGCTCCCTGCATCGGTCGTAATCTTCCTGCTCAAAATATACGGCTGGAAGAGACAGACGGGAGAGGGGGGGTAACTCAGATTACAAGGAGGACAAACCAACTAATGGGGTCAGGTGGCACCTCCCTCCGATGGGATAATAGGTCATCTCAAGACAGGGGACTCCCATAAACCATCACCACTTCCTGTGACAGGAACGGACATCCCAATTCCACCCCGGCGGCCCATGCTGGGCCCTCTCGTACCCGCTTGGTTGGTGATGTAAGTCATGTTGATTGGGTCCAGCTCCCGCGCTCGGCCGTAATGTTTTAACGCTGTGTCAAAGTCTTTCTTCTTGTAGGCCTCGTTCCCCAGCTCCTTCTCCTTCTGGGCCTGAGTGCCAAGGAGAGAATGTGAGTGGGGGACAGAGAGGGCGAGTGGGATCAGGGGGACGTGACATGGGGGTGTCCCCCTCTCACCTGCTTCTTGCTCTCAGGCAGGTCTTCCTCCATTGGCTCGGGTTTGGTCTCTTTTTTGGGTTGTGCCGGGGCCGGGCGCGTGGGAGGCTCCTCCTCATCATCCTCAGCACTCCCCAGGTCCACCCCGAGCAGCACGCTCAGAGTCGTCATCACGCGGGGGTCCTGCAGCTTCCTGGCACACACAGGGGAAACGCATAAACAAGGCAGAGACACGTGGGAAATGGAAACCCAGATAAACAAAAAACAGATAAAAATGACGGGGAGGGGAAAGCTGATAAACTATACATATAATAATAATAATAATAAACAACATTTAAAAAAAAAAAAAAAAAGGGGCACGCGATGGGGATTAGAGAAGAGTAGATAGAAAAAAGGAATGACCAGAGAAAAATGATATGAGAAAGAGGGGAGAGGAGCAATATAATAATAAATTAACAAAAAGAGGGGGGAAAAGAAGCCAGGAGATAGTGAGACATGAGAAGAGTGCAAGAGACAAGTGTACACCCCCGATGTGCAAAAGCTGCTGTGTGCAACACACGTGCCGTGTAATCTACTCACGTGCCGAGGTCGGAGGGTTTGCTCCTCAGTTGCTCTATTAGCTCTTTGTAGGTGGGGTCGCTGAGCAGGGAGCGTGTGCGAGGGTCGGACTCCAGCTTCTGGAACAGGTTGGGGGAGTTGAAGGGGTTCATGAACCTCCGTTCTGTGTATGTGAGGAGAGGGAGATCAGCAATGGCAGGACTATAACCCCCCCCATTCCCCCCCAGGTGACCGTTCGTAGTCCTGTACCTGCCAGCCTGGCCTCCATGTTCTGCAAACCCTCCTTCAGCTGTGCATTGCCCGGCTCGTGTTTCAGTCCCTCCTCGTACGTTTTCTTTGCGTCCTCAAAGCGGTTGAGGAATTCCTGCGCAGCCGCTTTCCGGGAGTAACCCTGCACGGAGAGTGGGCAGGAGGGTTACTCTGCTTCCACGTGGGGCTGACCCTTTAACCCATAAAATAAAGTCCTTGGATGACTAATCCCACGTGAGACGAACCCTTCCACCCAGCAGTGGTGAACATCATGTAATTTGTGCCCTTAGAAGGGCTGCACAGAGAAGACAGCACGAACAAAAGTGGCCAACGACCTACTTATGGCCACGTTTAAGGGCCACGGCTCCTGGTGAATTAGTACAATATTTTGGCTGTGCTGATGACAATGTAACACCTCCCCTCACTTGTTCCGTGCCACAAAATCTCGTCACTCCGCCATGATGTCCCTTCGTTACCTGAACATGTCCAAAACAGAATACTCTGTTCCCCTTCCATTGTCACCCCTACACCCAAACTCTCCCATACGGTCAATACCAAAATCTCATCAACACCCCAATCCTACTGCCCAGGAGTCAGCTTGGACTCTGCCCTCTCCTTAATTCCTCACGTTGAATCCCTCACAAAGTCCTGCCTTCTTCACCTCCGAAATACTGCGAGGCTACGTCCGTTTCCCACGCATGATGCAAAGAAAATCCTTATTCACTCATCCTGTCCTGTCTTGATTACTGCAACCTTCTCCTAATTTGCATTCCCCTTGTCTGCCTGTCCCAACTCCAATCCATCCAAATTCTGTTGCCAGACTCCTCTACCTCACTCACAGCTCCACTTGTGCTGCTCCACTATGCAAATCCCCGCACTGGCTTCCCATATCCTCTAGAATTACATTTGAAACCCTAGCTCTGACTTCCAAAGGGCTTAACGACAATGGCCCACCTCAGACCTCATTCCAATATACCCGTAAACATCCAATCTGTTCTGCCCACGACATCCGCCTCTCTTCCTGCCTTATCCCCTTCAAGACTCCTCCTGTGCTGCCCACTCTGCAACTTCCTATCATGCATCATCAGACCCCCTCCTACCCCTCAGCTTTGAGACATTAGAAAAACTCCCTGAAAGCTCACATATTCAAGGAAGCCTATTTGCCATACCTCTAACATACAATTCCCACCTCCAATCCAATCGGGACCAGCAGTACAGCTAGACCAACCTCCTCCACACCTTAAAGGGATCAGCAGTGCGGCTGGATTATAATCCCTCCTGATGTATACTCTTCCACAATAAACAGCCACTTTACAGGGAATAAGGGGAAATGTTGGAACAAAAAGGTAGAGTGTAAGCTCTCAGGATCAGGGCCTCATTACCTCCTGTGTGCACGCACTGGTCTGTCCTTACTTGTATGTCATTCTGTAATTATCAAATCTCTGCACCACCCATTTTACTGCGCTGCGGAGTATGTTGGCGCTTTGTGACAGAACGCTGCAGCTGTCCCTGCCTCTCCATACCACGGTTTGACACCAGCGCGCTGCTGAAAACTGCCCCTCTTTTTTTTTACACTGGGAACTAGCACAGGAAGGGAGCGGATCAGTAGTTATCAGCACACGGTCATTAAGCAGCTGAGGGAGCCACGGGCTGCTAGCACATCGGCCGGGGGCCCCCGCTCCCCACCAATGCTTTAACCCATGTCACCAGGTGTGTCGGGTCCCACCTTCCCCCAGTCTGGTTTCAGCTCCACGGTCTTGCTGCCATCCTCCAGTGCCTTGCTGAAGTCTTTTTTCTTGGCGTACGCTGCCGACCGGTTGCTGTACAGAACATGGTTTTTGGGGTCGAGTTTGATGGCCTCGGTGTAACACTTCACCGCCTCATCCAGGTTTCCCCCGGACAGAGCCTTGTTCCCCTTCTCTTTCAGCACGTTCGCCTGACGAGGGGAGGAAGAGAGAAAGTGAGAAGGGGCAGAGGCACAGAGATGATAAAATGAAAAGACGTTCATCACCTAACCCATGGGTGCGCAAACTTTTGGTGCTCGTGCCCCCCTTACCTGTGTGCCAGGATCAAATGATGCAGCCGGGGTCAAATAACTTGACGCCGTGTTGCCATGGCGACGCATCGCCCGAAGCCGGCTGAATCACGTTAAGCGAGTTACATAAACGTAATTTAAATGCCTTGGGGAAGAGCGCGGGGCCTCTGAAACCACTGTGCCACTTACCCCCGCCACCCCAAAAAAACCCGTCACTCCTCGACCTACAGAGCTTCACGTAACCCCTCCCAAGCAGAGCGTCACTGCCTCCCATTCAGGTAGCCTGGGATGGAAAGGATTATGGAAGAGGACGACAATATTAACCTTTTCCCTACTGAGAGATTGTTTAATTTCATGGCTTTTTGCCAAATCTGGATTCAGACGGTGCAGATTAAAACTATTACTGGGAATTGGGAGGGCAGAAAGACGGGGCGATTTGACATATTATACAAAATAAAATAGAATTCAAATACACCGACAATTTAGAAAATAAAGGGAATACAAAAAAGTGATACCCAACATAAACGCAAAATATTTATATTAAAAAAAAAGTAATTTTTCTCGGTGCAGACCCTTTAAAACAGTGTGGCCACACATACATTTATACTTGCACACAAAGGTAGTACTCACACACTCAGTTTGTTGATCCTCAAAAAGGAGAAAGCAAAACGCCCCAAGTTATTTTAGCAGAGCATTTTATTTGTAGGAAAATGCCGATCTACGTTTCTGCCACACAGGGCCTTTCATCAGGTACGTGAGCAGCCAGAAATGTGGCACATGTTTGCATTGTCTGACAAATTAAATTGCTACGCTTTGCTTAAAAGCGATAAGGTTCAAGGGCACATCCCAGTTGAATTAAAAAACATATTTAAATAAAGTCATTAAAAAAACAGTGAAGTAAAGCAAAGATTCGTGACAGTGAACGCAATAAATATATATTTTTAAATACAAAATCATTTAGCGCAGGAATGGACAAGATCACGTGGTCTGACCACGCCTCTGTTGTGTTGACATTAAGGGATCTCCCATGGGGAGGTGGCGGCTAAATGAGCTACTACCTGGGATACCAGAAACTCTACAGGAGATGCTGTACCAGATTATTTGTCACAGAATGACAATGGCCAGGTTAGCAAATCTACTCTATGGGCAGTTTATAAGGCTATGAGGGGCAAAATTAGCATTTTAGCATCGCACAAAAAGAGAACAACAAGAGATTAGCTAAACTAAACGATAGTTTGGAAAAAAAATAAAAAATTAAGAAGAATACCAGCAGAGACCAAACGATATTAGAGAAACAGACAGAAACAGGAGGGAAATAAAAAATATATCGCTAGAGGACACAGAAAAAGCAATGAGATGGACAAACCAACTGTATGAAAAAGGGAATAAAGCTGATAAATATTTGGCAGCAAAACCAAGGAGCAAAATGTCTAGTCTAAATATATTCAGTTTAAAAACGGTCCAGGATAAAAATAGTCTTCAACCCATCTGAAATTAATCAGGAATTTGTAAAATATTATAGTAATCGATACAATCTGAATGCAATAACGCAAGCGGCCCCAAGGCAAGGAGTATCGATCAATATTTAGATACCTGTGAACTTCCTAAACTAGACAGCCAAACAACAAATCTGCCAGGCAACAAGACAACGGCTAAAGAGATATCACAAGCTATAAAATCTCTCAAGGTGCAGGAATAGGAAATTGAACTCCTATGCAATGCTCACTAGGAATGTCCATGTATCAATTATAACAATTCAATTGTCTTTCCATATACACACAGCGTAGTTAAGTCAGTATATCCATGTCACTTATAACCTTTGAAAGCCACTCTGTGTGGACTCGCACTAACCTTTGTAAGAGGTATATTTTGTATGGGTGTCACTGGCTGTAGGTACAGTGATACAAATGGAAAAAGTAAGAATGAACTCACAAATCACTGAAGATCCAGGTGCTGTGAGGCGTGCTCCTACCGAAGTGGTTTGCAATGCAGAAGATTCGTGGATGGCGGTGCAGCTGCCTGGGAAAAAATGCGTGGGACCAAACTTGCAGGATACTGGGTACAAAAAAGATTTATTGGCACATAAAAACAGCAACAGCAAATACTCTGACGTGTTTCAGCCGCAACGGGCCTTTGTCAAAGAGACTCTTTGACAAAGGCCCGTTGCGGTTGAAACGCGTCAGAGTATTTGCTGTTGCTGTTTTTATGTGCCAATAAATCTTTTTTTGTACCCAGTATCCTGCAAGTTTGGTCCCACGCATTTTTCCCAGGCAGCTGCACCGCCATCCACGAATCTTCTGCATAAAATCTCTCAGATTGGAAAGCTCCAGGCACGGACGGGTTTTCAAATTTATACTACAAAAAATTTGAATCTACTCTAAAACCATATTTAGTAAGACTAATCAACAATATATTAAAAAAAAAAGAGGAGAAAAACTACCGAAGGAGGCAATAATTGTGATTCCCAAGGTAAAGACCCTATGCTATGTCCGAGTTATAGGCCCATATCACTTATTAATACAGATATAAAATTAGTTGGCAAAATTCTAGCTACGCTTCTAAATAAAGCACTGAACACCCATGTCCACCCAGAACAGGTGGGTTTTACCCCGGAGAGGCAGGCGTACGACAATATTCGTAGAATAAATATAATCCATAATAGTAACAGAAGCCAAAACCTGACCCTAATCCTGGAGTTGGATGCAGAGAAGGCCTTCGATATAGTAGCATGGCCCTTTATGTTTTAGGTAATGAATTGGAATACACAACAGCTTTATTAAAGGTGTTCAGGCTTTGTACATAGACCCAACAGCCACGGCACAGACCTCAGGCTATATTTCAGCTCCATTCCAAATCACAAACGGTACCAGGCAGGGATGACCCCTGTCGCCGTTACTGTTTGCACTGTGTATAGAAAGCTTTGGCATCCAAAATAAGAGAATCGCGACATAAAAGGCGTAACGATAGGGGATAAGGAATACAAGATGTCCCTATTCGCAGACGATGTGTTACTATGGCTCACAAGCCCAAAAATTTTATTACAAAAACTATTCGATACAGTAGAAGAATTTGGTATATATAATTTTTTTTAACTCTAAGGCTAAGGCCCCGCTCCCAGAGTCAGCGCGCCCGCACTGCAGACAGGCGGGGCGCTGACATACACAGACCGCGATATGTGGTCTGTAGGGAGCGGGAGCCGGAGGTTTGGCGTGGCTTGAGTGGAGGGACCCGCTACTCTCCCCCCCCCCCTCCCTCCACGGCTCGGGTAAGTAAAGCAACACACACACACACACACACAGAGGCAGGCACTCACATACATACACACACACACACACACACATACATACACACACACACACACAGAGGCAGGCACTCACGCACTCAGACACACACAGACAGGCACTCACGAAGCTTTCACTCCACACTCCTCCCCGAAGCCTCTCCTCCCCTCCCCATTGGCTCACAGCCACACCACATGACGCGTCAACACTAGGGAACACCATTCTCTTGTATCCCATAGCGGCTGACGCGCCATAGCGTGTAGTGCGCTGTGCCGCCAGGGGGGACCGGCTCTGCAGGATTCCCCTGCTGGTGGGGAACTCGCGTGTGGCCCCCGCGCCACAGAGCGCAGCGGGACCGAGGCCTAAGGCCGCGGGCATGGTTAGCGCTTAGCCACTGAACCGCGCTCATGCTCGTCAGTGAGCCCCTGCTGCCGCAATGAGAGCAGGGGCTCACGCACGGTTCCGCAGCAAACTATTTTTTTTAGTTTGAGTGCTGACGGAAGCGGAGGGCCGGTCACGTGAGCGGTTCGCCCACCCCCAGACGGCGCGCGTAGTAAGGCCAGGGAAAGCACCCGCTTTCCCTCAGCCTCTGCACTGCTGGAGTCTCTATGGACTACTGTGTTTCCTTTAGTATAAAGCACTGTTCGTGGACCCGTGGCAGTCTCACTGCTTAGTTTAAGCTTATGTTTGGGAGTTTATTTTCACCTACGTGTGTTTCCTGAAGTATAAAGCATTATAACATAATGTTTTGTTCTCGTCTGAAGTAAATCTGGAAGATTTTATTCACTTGATATGAGGATCAGGAAAATCTGGTCTCTGGTTCACGGTGTATAGTCCCAATCCGCCCATTTTGATTGGACACCGCCCAGGGACTATCCGCACTCCATACCCTGTTCCTCTTGTACGCTTTGATTATAGCAACACTCCAGGCTGTATTTCTGGCTTTGTTTTTAGCTATATATTGCAGCTGGGGAACTCCGGAGCTGAACCGCCTTAACTTCAGCTCTAGGGACCCCCTGCTCTGAGATACCTCGGAAGGGGGTGCTGGTAGCAGCACAGATGCCATCGAAATTACATCTCAAATGTCCCAGGGGCCAATAGGTAGCGGTGCCATCATCCCTTGCGGCTTCCTATTGGCCCGTGTGACACGGGACATTTAAACTCGATACAGACAGCACCAACGATGGCAAGTATCTTGGGAATCAGGGGGTCCCTTGAATGGAAATTTACATGGTCCATCTTGTTCATTTCCCCAGCTTCAATCCTATTAAAAAAACAAAGGGTCCCCAGGAGTGCTCTTTTAAAATGATACAGGAAGATTTCTAAATATTTATAACTAATCATTTATATTAAAAAGTGTCGTTGCCCTCCTGTAATATTAGAAGTTACACATACAGGAAGCAGAAAATACAGATAAAACGTGAGAACATTTGCATGTCTCAGACAGGTCTTCAACCTTAGGCCGAGTTCAGGGTGATGGCTACGGACGTGAGCGTCCGTGCGTGCCTCTACCGTGTGCTCCTGCAGACCAGCGATCTGTGTTCGAGTCGCGGCATTTGGGGGCGTGGCGAATGTGCCACGGAGCTGGTTTGCTGAACCAGCTCACGTGATGCGACTGCAGCTCCAAATATTTCTGGTTGTTGCGGCAAAATGTAGCAGCGCCAACGCTGCACTTTGCCGCTGGTGGAGTTCTCAGTTTAAACACTCCCACCGAACAACCCGAAATTGCGACGGACATGCGTGCTTGCGCGTAGCAGCCAACCTGAACACGGCCTTATCCTTCCCCGTTCTCTCTTAGCACAATGCTCCAATGCACCCAGGGATTCTGGGTAATGACATGCAATTGAGCACTCACAATAACACAAGATATATTGCCCTATACCCCCGCCCCCTCTATAAATGTCACAGGTGTTGCCCCAGGAGTTATTGCCTCAACAACCAAACTGCCCCTGACAGGGGGTGTAATGTGCTGCCCCGTGGGGGGGTCACAGATGACTTTAGAACTGACCCAGAGTGGGTAATAAATGCCAGTTATTGCCCAATGGAGGTTTAACAGGACATCTACAGTCCTATACAGGAGTGAATGCGAGTCATTGGGCCTAACACCGTAACTTCCCCAGGGCAGTAATAAGTGCATTTCCCCAGAAAGGAGGGTGTATCTGCCCCAGACAGGTGTGACAGGTAAGTTATTGCCACAAAAAGAACAGAACCGCCCTAAAGGGGGACAGCATGAGTTATTGCCCCAGTCAAGGGTCACAGGTCAACAATTCCCCTCATATTGCTGTAACTGCCACAGAGGGTGGTAATAAGTAACAGCTCATAGGAGAAGTATTGCCCCCCACAGGCGAGTTATTTCCCCCCACACCACCGCTGGGGCAAAATGACTGATTTAGAGGGGCAACGCGGCATTGATTGCCCCGGAGGGGGATGATAGGTGACTGCATACCACACCAGCCGTATAACTGCACCCTCACCGTGTCCATGGCTCCTCTGTCTTCGGGTTCTCCACGCGTCTTCTCGAACCTACTAGAAGATGACAGTTCAAACCCCACCCACAAACCGAGCTCCAATTCGTCGCATACTTTAAATGGCCGCCGCTCATTGGCTGGAGGCCGTGTCTATCTCGCAGCCCCTCCCATTCCGCAGTGACGCGTTGACAGCGACAACCAGTCGTCACCCCTCCCGCGGGGCATTGCCTGGGAGACTCTCGCCCCACCCACACAGACAACTGAACCTGATTGGCCATCATGGGGATAGCGGTTGGGGAGGAATTGGCTGGAGGTTTCTGGAAGCTTCCACTACGCCGATTGGTCGGCATTTCTTACTGAGGGATTCTGATTGGCTCGCACTGTGTCTCACAGAGCCCCCGCCTTTCATTGATAAAATTGACGCTATTTCAGTCGACTGATATGATTGGCCTACAGCTATGTCAGTCACCGCTTACACCCACCCTTTCATAGTGTCAAAAATGAAATTCATTCAAAAATAATAATAACAATTATAAAAATGAAAGATACGTAAAATATACAGATTAAAAAAAGTGATAACTGCAATAATATGAAATGCAATAAATAAGAATGCTAAAAAATATATACAAGCATTCAAAAGAAACATAATATAGCAATATGTGGTATAAACCTACAGATTGCAAGAGACAAAAAAGTGACATCAAAGATAAAAAATGTCCACAGAACTTCAATCGTTTCATGAAAATGTAAAAAGTCTCTAAAAATGTAAAAATTCATTGAAAAACTGCAGCGCTCTGCAAACACAAATACCAGATGGACAAATGAAATTAAAATTTAAACATTCTGCGAAAAATATAATAATGTAGCTAGTGCAAAACAAGACGTTACTCAGTGGTGCTTACATCTATTCAGTGATATTACTTTGAGAATAAGAATATAAAGTGGTATATTAAAGTGGTTAAATAGTGCATAAACACATATCAAACAATTGATTCAGTGATTAAAATAAAAAAAAGTCCAAATACAGAGAAATCAGTAAGTTGCAGCTTCAACTCTAAGGCTGCAGTCCCAGTAATATCTGTGACACGCGCGCCCGGCGCGGGCGCGTGCACAGCGCTAACCGCGATCTGAGGGGAGAGAGGGAGCTTGCGACGGGAGGGAGCGTGGTCGGGGATTTGCGGGGGCGTGGCCATCATGTCACGCGTCAGGTTCGCCCTCATTGGGTGAACCGCCGGTGGGGGCGTGGCCACGCCTCCGTCGCAAGTTTTAAACTCAATTTCATTGAGTTTAAAAAATCTTGCAGCACGGCGCGGCTGCACCTTCAGCGGGAAGGTGAGTACTGGGCCCTTCCCCATTGAGGGGCGGTACTTACACGCACAGTGCTCGCCGAGCAATGCGCTGTGGCAGTGACTGGGACCGCAGCCTTCGGCTGGGGCCACGGTATTGCAGACTGTGCGGAGGCGTCCACACATTGAGCGAACAGACTAGCGTTTGTGTCCATGCGGCGTGCAAGTGCGTCCGTGCAGAAGCAGGAGGGGGCGCGCGTTGCGTGAGAAATCAGTTAAACTGATTTCTCAGCGCGACAGGTCACATGAGCGGTTCGCCCAATGAGGGTGAACCAGCTCCGTGACGCCCCTAGGAACGCCCCCCACGACCCGTCCACCATGGCCAAGGAAAGCACCCGCTTTCCCATAGCCTCAGCACGGGTGAAGGCACCATGGCCCCAACCTCAGGCCGCAGTCCCAGTGTGCACTGTAGCACGCGCGCCCCGGCGGGGGGCGGCAAATGCACAGCGCTGCACCAAGATCTGCGAGAAGATGCAGGTGATTACATACAAACACACACACACCATATAAAAAAATAACCCTCCCCAATACCCCAACCCATATAAAAATACTGCCAAGCACCCAATACATATAACATTTTCCCCAACACCTCCCCAATACATATTTTTAAAAAGCCCACCCCCAATACATATAAAAAGACTCCTAACCCCCCAATAAATATTAAAAAGACCCCCACAATACATATATAAAAAAAAGACTTACCTTGTGGCTGTCGGGGGCCTGGTGGCCGGCACTGCAAGTTAGGCTCCACCTCTGGCCAGGCTTGACTGCCGGTGATCTCGTGGCCGCACTCTAACTCTCTCCTCAGCAACAGCCGGCATGCCTCTATCTCACTGTCCCACGCTGAGCTTCCGACAGGCCTCCCTCTCATGCCGTCGCGCGCTGGAAGCAGAGAGCACTGACGTCAGAGCGCTTCAGGTGGGCTGACATCAGAGAGGCCCGTCGGCGTGGGACAGAGTCATGCAGGCTGCTGCTAGGGGAGAGCCGGGGCCCAGCCGCCAGAGGCACAGCAGACGGGCCTGGCCAGAGGCCCAATATGCAGTGCCAGCCGGGCCACCCCAACTCACCGGGCCCGGAAAGCCAACCCCGGCAGACCCACAATGTTGGCGGCCCTGTATATAGGGATAGCATAAACAGGAACCTTCGTGGAATGGAACAAGAAAACATAACATAGCGCAGACTGATAAAACTTTATCTGGAGTAAATGAATGGTAAAATACACTCAGATGGTGCTAGATCAATTAAAGCATATTGATCATAAGATCGACGCCGGTGGCTACAATCTGGAGCAGTCTCATCTCCTATACTCTGTTAGGCTCGGGTCATCCGTCCCCGCACTTCATATGATGAAACCCTGGGAAAGGTGAAACGCGTTGTGTATCCAGTGACGATCGAGTGGGAGGCTGTACACAGCATTACCTGCTTGCCGGCAGATCCGCCTCCTGTTTTCCATCCGGGGATCCCGGAAGTGCGGGGATGGACGACGCGAGCCTAACAGAGTATAGGAGCTGAGAGACCGCTCCAGATTGTAGCCACCGGCGTCGATTTTCTGATCAATATGCTTTAATTGATCTAGCACCAAGTGAGTGTATTTTATCATTCATTTACTCCAGATAAAGTTTTATCAGTCTGCGCTATGTTCCGCTTTCATGTTCCGTTCCACGAAGGTTCCCGTTTATGCTATCCCTATAGAATATTGGCATAAGCGCTGTATCACAGCGTGAAGAGCAACTGGCTAATCTCAATAAGCACAATCCTATTGCATGTTACTCGCGGTTTATCACTTAAATGAAGAGAAGCCGCCAAGGGGAGGAGGAGGGAGAGCAGTATCAGCTGCGTGACGCCAGACCGCATTCACAGCTGGAAGAGGAAAGCAGGTGAGAAGTAGATCCTCTTCCATGAAACACCCGTAGTCGTAGGTCAGCTCCGGTTGGTGTTCCGTCTGCGTCCGCTGTTGCGCTATGCGTGCATCGTCGTAATGACTGGAACCGCCGGGGAGAACAGCTGTGCGCCGCGTAGCCTTGCTCAGACTTGAACTCCCCGCTCCATTGACGAGAACCAGGGACAGGAACAGGCGTAAAATTATCTCCAGCTCAGTGTGCATCCAGGCGCATGCTCAGTGGACCAACGGATAGTAAAAAAAAAAGCCCGAAGCACAACTTGCCAAAAAAACTGGTATTTGACAAAGCGCCCTGTGCGTAAAACGCGTCAGAGGATCTGCCAGGATCGTTTGTGTTATGTTTTTTAATCCAATAAATCTTTAATTTTGGTCTTTGTCTATACCACTTGTTTTGGCAAGTTGTGCTTCAGGCTTTTTTTCACTATCCGTTGGTTATGTAGGGTCCAATGGGAGTGACTCTCTCTTGCTAAGAAATGTCAGTATGCTGTTGCTGTACTGTATCTTGCCGAAATAAAGAACCAAGTTGCTGTTATATACTCCTGCCTGAGGCTGCAGTTCTTCAGGGAGAAAGTATGAGTGTGTTCCACAGGGGACTGCAACAAACTATGATAGGCCCTGTGGGGATGGAGGCGCTGTACCAGTGAGAAAGAACCACCAGCACTGAACGCCTGTCCTGTCTATATCCAAACAACACCGGCGGATGCTCAGGGCCTTCCTGTGAACCAACAGGTAGCACCATCACCAGGTAATCACAGTGATTCTCCCGTAGGGTGGGGGAACATGGGTTACAATAATAATAAAATGCAGCGAGAAATCTCCCAGTGCAATTATTCTCCAATAATTCTATACACATTCTGGTAGTGTCTGAATTGTCAAGCGTATGCATGAACACCAGCCAATGAGGGCGCTCCTTACATCGCCATCAAGTAAGGAGCTCCCTCATTGGACGGTTGTCATGGATACGCTGGCCCCAAACAGGATTTTTGAGTGGGATTTGTCTAACATTTTAAAACGTAAATACTGAGTTTGTGAAGAATTCCTTTTGCTAGCTAATTTTCATATCTTCTACTATATATTTGTGAAAGCACTGTATGTTTGTCTGCATGGCCTGTGTCCCTAGGGGAAATCTCATTGGTCCCTTGGGCCGCCCGCCCCCGCACACCTCTCATTGGCCTGAGGCGGAGTGACAGCCCAAAACACACACACACACACACCACCCCCCCTCGCTCTCTGCGGCTCTCCCCTCACATAGACCGCTCCCCCAACTGACCATCCCCGAGAGCGCTCCCCACGGCTCTCACCACCCATAGGCCACTCCCTCACCCGGCACTCTCCCTCACCCGCTCACCCCCCCCACACCGCTCACCCCCCCCCCCCACCCCCCCCCCACACCGCTCACCCCCCCCCCCCCCCCACCCCCCCCCCCACACCGCTCACCCCCCCCCACACCGCTCACCCCCCCCCCACACCGCTCACCCCCCCCCCCCCACACCGCTCACCCCCCCCCCACACCGCTCACCCCCCCACACACCGCTCACCCCCCCCCCCACACCGCTCACCCCCCCCCCCCCACACCGCTCACCCCCCCCCCCCCACACCGCTCACCCCCCCCCCCCACACCGCTCACCCCCCCCCCCCCCACACCGCTCACCCCCCCCCCCCACACCGCTCACCCCCCCCCCCCCCACACCGCTCACCCCCCCCCCCCCCACACACACTCAGCACGCTCTCTGCGGCTCTCCCCTTACACAGGCCGCTCCCCGTCCCCGAGGGCGCTCCTCCGGCTGTCTCCGCCTCTCCCCGCGAGAGGCACAGCACCCCCCCGCCCTTCGACGCCCCTCCCCCCCCGCCCTTCCACTCCATGCCCCCTGCCCTTCCACACCCGGGCAACGCCGGGTCTATCAGCTAGTTCATCATAAAATGCAGATTCAACCCTCGTAAACCATTTCATTAAATCGTGACAGCATAGACCTCATTAACCCTTTGAGTGCCGGAGGGGCACTGTCATTCCGGAAAAGCGCAGTCATGTGACCGCAGCGGCCCTCAACCTGGAAACTGAAGGAGGGTCCGCTTCCATTAACCCTTCACATCAGATCACGTCCTGCGTTCCCAATCTGGGGCCACAGCTTGGGCACGACATGGAGTGTCAGACCCGATGATGTGGTGACTACGTCTTGGGTGACCCAAAGGGTTAAACTGCTGAAAGCAATAGTCTACCCGAACTTACCTTTTTATTTACAGGATTGGAACTGGGAGATCATTCAGCGCTGAATCGTGCGATACTTCCCAGAATGGCTGCCAAATCACAGGCCAATATTACACGGTAAAGGGGATTTAAATGGCTGTTTAATAGGAAGCTGCAACAGATGATATTGTGGCTCCCAATTGGCCTGTGATTTGGCAGCCATTTTGTTTCCCCTGGAGGGAGATTTAAAATTGGTACAGTAACTTCAACTGAAAGTATTTTAGCAACCTGACACTGCTGCTTTTAAACAAAACAACATTACATTCATACCAACAAACGATCTGCATCGATCAGTTATTTTTTCAGGCAGCTTCACCTATATATGTACAAATATATCTATTACTTTTTAGATGTTGTAAGAATTGTTTTAAGTGTGTAGGATACACTTGCACGTTAACGTAAAATTGTTAGCTAGTAATTACGCATTAGCGCTTCCCACACCTCTTTCTTTGCAACATTACATTCATGTTGTAAAATAAAAGACTGATTATACTTATACTGTATACGTTTTTTGCTAATAAAGTTTATGTAAAACAATTTGTATGATGGGTGTTTTAATGTCTAGAACTAACTGGATTCATGTTATGTGATGACAGAGGCCTAATTTGCAAGGTTACGAGGTCCCCCTTTCGTCAACAAAGAGGCAGGTCCCATTCTCCTGCCATGCATCTGTATTAATTAAGTGAACAAAGGGCCTCTGAAACTCGTAATTAGGACAATATAACTACATTACAAAACTCAAACCTCTGTTAGAGCTCAACCAATCTTCCTCTGAGTTTGGATGACCAAACTAGGAAGTGTTTTTAAAAACCAACGCGTGAAACGCAAATTAATGGGCCTCCAAAGAGTAGCCAATCAGATACTAGCAACTCTAGTGTGTAGGCGTGGTCCCGAACCCGGAAGCGAAGCGTGCAACGCATTTGCGTTCCAATCTTGGTTCCTTGGTGTCGTCGTCCCCCTCCTCGCTCTCGCACACTTGCTCCTGTCAGTTACAACTTCGCACTTATAAGGGAGAACTATTCGTGCGCACTAATAATAAACTCTGAAAGTGCACACCCCTCTCTCGTGTCAGCTTGCTAAATATAGAGGCGCACAGATGATTGTAGTCGCGCTCGGAGGGCGCTCAGTCCTAAATCACCCGCTCCCTGCCCGTTCTCCTCGCTTCTTTCCCGCCATAATTTCTAAAGCAACGGCTTCCCGTGCCCCGCGGTCACGTGCTTGGCTCCCTGGGGCCCTTTGCTTCTCCTCAAATCAGCGCGCTCAACAGGATTCGAGTCACCTTACGCCCGCCCACTTTGGTCTTCCCGCGCAACAGAGGCCACGCCCCTTCGCACGGTTCGTTGTTTCCATCTACTTCCCGCCTTTTTTCCTAACTCGACGCCATTTTGTTTCTGGGAGAGCAGGAGGACGACGCCATAACCCGCAGGGGTACCTCCACCTTCTTTTTTCTCCTCTGCTCCAGCCTATTCCCTCCTCCTCTCCTCACCCTTCCATCCCCAGCTCCAAGGCCTTCTCCTCATCCGCTTCCAATATGGCTTCCAGTGGGAAAATTGACCTGAACTCCCCTTCCGTTAGCTGGAAAGAGGCGAAAAGTGAGTACAGAGGTGGCCGCCTCCCCAACGCCCATTACCCAACAAAATAAGGCTGAGCTCAGACAGGCTGCTACCGTGCGTCCGCGCCTCTGCTGGACGATGTGTGCTCATCCCCAGCAGACAGAATGAGGCGATTGGAGGCAGGGCTTGACGCGGCTCCCGGTACACGTGACTGCCACTTGAAATCACAACTTCATTTGAATTCTTCAAGTGCAGCGGCGACAACGCTGTACTTTGCCGCCGGGGTCGTTTTGAGTTTGAAAACTCCCACCCACCGAAGCGAAAGTGTGACGCACGTGCGCACCTCTGTAAGCGCGCGCACGTCGCATCGCAGCCTGTCTGAACTTAGCCTAACGGGACCCAGAGCTGCCATTATTGGCAGCTATTGATAATAATGTTGTTATTAATATCCTATTTTTCTCCACAATGCAGATTACCTGAAGGGGCTGAGCAGTAAGCAGCGGCGAGAACATTACAGCGTGAAAGATTATATCAAAATCAAGCAGATACCGATATGGAAAGACGCCGCAAAAAGTGAGGGAGGCCCAGGCGTGATATTACAACGGGGGAACAATATCATATATATATATATATATATATATATATATATATATATATATATATATATATATATATATATATATATATATATATGTGACCAGATGTCCCGTATATATATACGGGACATCTGGTCACCCTAATATATTTCTAGTATTGTGTGTGTGTGTGTAATAATAAAAAAATATATATATATATATTACACACACACATTATATATGTACTCATTATTGTTTTAGGAAATCAAAATGGCCGCTATGTCTCGCAGGTCCTGCCAGACTATAGGAAGTCACAGTATTATGAAGGGGGGGTGAGCATCTCAGGATCTGTAAGTTTATGGAGCCAAAACGTGGATCATCTTTGGATGGGGTCACCAGACTTCCCAGTTTTTGTCCATTTGTCTCGGGTCCTCACTTTTCGGGCCACTGTCCCGGTTTTTCTCTGCGCTGTCTGCACTTGCTGGCTGCGCAGGCACGATCGGCAAGCCCAAATCACACGAGTGGTCGGCAAACGCCGATCAAGCATGCACAGTCGGTGCTCACGACTGCGCATGCTCGACAATTATCCCGGTTTTTGCAGGGTCACCCTCTCTTTGGAGGATTCCCCCCCCCCCCCCCGTTCCAATGCTGTAAAAATAATCAATAATGATTTCAGGCAGGAGCAGTGGCGGAACTGTCACCGGTTTGGCTGAGCCAGGGCCCACGACTTTCAGGGGCACAGCCTCCTGCGCGGCACTTATCTTAGCAGCAGTTCTACAGGCTCCCCACCCCCTGGGGCCCTACCTGTGGTGCAAGGCCTTACCCGGTGGCAGAGGAAACCCACCCGGCCGGCATAACACGGACTTCCGCAATCGCCGCCTGTGTGGGCTCCCTCCGCTGCACTGTGTAAGGCCCTGCATGCCCCGATCCATAGGAAGAGCCCCAGGATGGGCGCTAGTTTCACCCCCTGGGCAGGATTGCTGCTGTAAAGGTCAAACAAACAGGTTTGTAAAGGTTTCCAGAGACGGGACACCTTGGAGCGTATGGCAGAGAGTTTCAGAGACCGGGATCAACATACAGACCAACCAACTCACACAGCCCCACCGTGACACAGGGCTTCATCCCCTTCTCACCGACTCCGGGTGGAGGGTAAAAATGAAACGGGGAGAATAAAAAGGGTTGCTGCACAGTGAGACCGTGTACTGCATGATTGGGCAGGACCTGATTACGCGACTTGTATCATCACGCCCGGGAGAATGGGGCGTATATGAACATGTATTGCATCATTGCACTGGGGCAGGAGACATCACACGGGGTTTCCTTTAACAGTTGGCAGGTCTGAGCATCGCTAAAGGCTCATTACCCGAAGGTGTCAACAGGGTCTGGGAAGTGTCAGCAGACATTCATCTGTGGATCGAAATGAGCGAGTGGGGTTATGGGGGGCCTGGAGGTTCCTCAGATAGCTTGGTCTCTGATTATTGGGGCTTTAAATGTCAACCAGCAGGTGAACCTGTGTCATAACAGGAACAGGTTTGATTTGTTAACCTGGCTGCAACATTCTGCGCAAGCTGCAGGTGGCACCACTCCTTCAGGAAGACCCAGATAAAGTGCATTGCCGACATGAAGACACAGACAGGAACCAGCATAGAGAGATCCTCTGGGGGAATCAAGTGCTTAATCCTTGTTATGTTCATCAGGTGAATGGGGATTCTGGCATATACAAGACCCTGGTATATGCAAGTGTGTGTGTATGTGTGTGTTTGTGAGTACACACACACAGTACACAGTATAATTCTATCATATATACATTGGTCCCATTGCAGCTTCGTGCTCATTAGTCTCTGAAGTTTTAATCATGTTTACAATCTGACACATCGCCTCTTCATCATCTAATCAGCGCAGACTCCAGGGGTCGATAGCATCAAATTCCATCCATGTATTTGCCAGGAGAGCGTTTAAAAGTGCGAACCCGCCTCCCTCCACACCCCCTGAGCTCGTTATGACCTCATTCGTTAAGGCTTTTAATAAAGATTAATGCACGTTGTAAATCTTGGGAATGGGACAGGATCCGGGGTAGGATTTACAGCTGCAATAAAGGTAAATTAAAGGGTCAGTCCCAGGTAGGAGCAAAGTGTCCTAACGACAGTGATGTGTTTAATGGGTTATAGCAGGGGTGTGCAAACTGGGGGTGCAAGATTTTCCAGGGGTGAGCATGTGGTTACAGAGGTCCCATGCTCTTCCCCAAGACATTTAAATTAAATGCCCGGGGATCGTGCGAGGCCTCTGCAACTTTCCTTACCTTGTCTTTGGCGACCTTGTCATTTGTCTTTGCCGCCGCGGGTCGCGTGACCCCACAGCATCATTTGACAGCGCAGGGAGAAAAGTTTGCTGCACACCCCTGGGTTATAGGGTCAGTCCCACATAGGAGCAAAGTGACCTAATGACAGTGATGTATAATAGGTTAAAGGGTCAGTCCCACGTAGGAGCAAAGTGACCTAATGACAGTGATGTATAATAGGTTAAAGGATCAGTCCCACATAGGAGCAAAGTGACCTAATGACAGTGACGTGTTTAATGGGTTAAAGGGTCAGTCCCACGTAGGAGCAAAGTGACCTGCAGTAATGACAGTGTTGTGTAAGTTAATAGGTTAAAGGGTCAGTCACACTGAGGTCCCCAAGTGACCTAATAACGGTCTTTCCCCCGCAGAGCTGAATGTCAAAAACCCAGACGAGTTGAAATATTCCAAGAACAAAGTTCTTAACGAGAAAATCTCGCTCTTCCGAGGTGACATCACCAAGCTCGAGGTAGACGCCATCATCAACGCAGGTAAGCGCGGTGTGTCCGCGTCCCCACCATAACTCTTTCCTCATACTTTCACGTACATATTTTTTGCTTAAGTGTTTGCTGTGAAAATCCATCCCTTTTATTCCGAGTTATTTAGGTTCCCGCCGCATATAAGTATCGAAAGATGATTGCGCCGAGGGTAAAATATTTCCGTTGGCATATTTGTTTTTTTAACACGTTTTCATGAACAAAACCTTCTCAAAATTCCAGTTTAATTGGTGCAAAAGGGAAGCAACAAGCATATTTATAAAGGTTTTTTTTCTGCAAAAATAACAGCACCAGATTAAACTTCGGGAAGGAAACAAAATCCCTTTTATCTGTTAAATCTGTGCCTGTTTTCGGGGCAGACAAGAAGCTTTGCTTTAAAACAAAAAAAAAACCCCAGAGGTGAGATGTATCATACTGCATGAAAATATGTGCAACGCATCTCTATTTACGTATTGTTAAAATATGTGTGTGTTTGTATACACACACGCATATATACATATACACACACACACATATATATATATAAATATATATATATATATACACATACATACATGCATATACACACTCGTATGTGTATATATATATATATATATATATATATATATATATATATATATATATATATATATATACACACACAGACAGGTAGGGGGAGAAAGGGGACATACAGAAAAGAGAGAACACAGACACATATTGGAGAAAGACGGGAGAGAGAAGCACTTTCCACCTGAGTCTGTATTGTGAACAGCTTACATATTATCTTATTGTTGGTGCTTTCTGGGCTATTTGTTACTTTTCTTCTTGAGTGAGGGGTAAGGGAGAAGGGTAAATGGGGAGAGAAAGTGAGGAATAGTGAGAGGGGGGAGAGGGAGGCTCTTAATATCCAGCTGTCCGTAAATACATTGTATTTCATATGCTTTCTGCGTCAGTGTAATTTCCCGTCCCCCCTTCCCCCCCATATCGCAACTAGGACTCTTCTGTATATAAATGGGGAGACTTCATCTGACCCACTTAGTGATAGCCATTTCAAATCATTACCAACCGTTCACTGGCACGGTCATTAACAATACATGGGGGCTGAAGGACTTTGTAACGACAGACCATTAAACAAGAGATTGCAAGCTCTTTGGCCCAGAGGCTTCTTTGCCCCCCTCACCCCAGTGTTGGCATTTATATTTCATGCATTAACTCTATCACGTTTGCCCAGTATTAATGTCTTTATCTTTTTAGGGCAACTATGGTGCAAAAAAAGCAGCACAAGATTTACTAAAGATGACTATTTAATGCACATCATTTTAAAATGTTTTATAATACATTTGGTGCTTTGAATTTGCACCATCCGGAAGATATTAAAACCGGCCAATACGGATGAAACAGATACCTATTTCAGTGTGAATTTGGCTACAAAACTGCCTTGATACATAATTAACCTCTTCATCTTAATAAATTAAGGTGGAAAGTGCAGTATTGCCCATTTAGCAACAACATCTACCCATCTGCATTAATTCCTTCCTTCTGACTCGCCTCTTTTTTTCTATCTTCCTCTTAATCTTCTCCCGCGCGAATCAATGCTTTCCCGGAGCTGGCGAGCGCTCAGCTCGGCTTTTAAGCCTGCGAGGTGAGAAATGATTGTGCGAGCTGGCCTGCATTAGCTGGAAGTCCTCCCTGCGTTGGCTCACCTTATTGTTTGTTTTAAAAAGCACAGACCTCGATTCCCCACTGGCAGAGGGCAGCGCAGACACTGAATACTCTTCTCCCTCCTCCCTCTCTCCTCTGTATCCTCAAGGCAGGAAATTAATCTCTGGGGACTATAAATCTCCCTGTTTATTAAAAGAATAAAGAGCTTTAACTAACAAGAGGTTTTGTCAGCGCTCCATAAATCTGCTTCCCTGCCTTTCGGAAACCCATATGCGCTTAATTCATATGTATAAGTCCGAAGCGTGAATATAATACTTGTCCATTAAATTCTTTTTGACCTGATTAAAGTCATTAGCTGTGAATAATTATCTCCTCACTGTTCTTATGCTGAGCCGATATAATGCAAATCGCATTTTCCAACCATGGAACGAGGAGGGTTTTGCAAAGCTCTGGGTTTCAGAGGAGTGTTCTCTCTTAGTAAATCATCGCAGAGTTTTGCTCTTACAATAAAAAGGAAATAAATGCATTGGAAAGAAAAGGCTACATATGCTTTTCTCCGCGCAGAACACGAGTAAAAGGTGTTTGTGATAAATAGTCCTGTTTTTTTACCGTTGGTTTTACGACCTGGAGTCGGCTTTTAGTCTAACTTATAAAACTTTAAAACATATATTTGTAAATAAATATATTAAAGCAGCAATCTCGGCTGCTGGTTTTATTTCATTTTGTATCACTCCTTTTTTTTTTTTATTGCAAGATGAGGGATGGGAGGGTGGATCCCCCCGGGACATCCCTACTGTGGAAGGTAACATTGTTTTCCGTCCCATGCAGGTGAATGCCAGTTTACGTTAAATGCAGATGATTTAGACCCTTTCCTCTTTTTAAGGCGACAAGTAGAACTATTTTAAAATATATATATTTTTTGAACTTGTAAACATTTTCAGAGGTAAACAAAAGCTTTGGAGGGCTTTTACAATCTTTATCTAACATCTTCTGGTGATCAGACAGCTTCAGAATAATGATTAACGTTGCTCTGTTTATGGAGCCGTCAATAGTCCGATAAACAGAAGCCGCTGCTGAGCATGAATTCAGCCGGCCCATGAAAAGGGGAAACATTGATTTTTCACTAGATACAAATAATATTATACATAAAAAATTAAATAAAGTGATTTGTACTAGTATATTTATTTTTTATTTTTGACTGTCTATTTTTTCTGAGACAGCGTCTAATCATTTCGGGACTATAAGAATCTCAAAAGCATATCTGCCGTCCTGTATGTCTGTTTCCCTCCAGATAATGCTGCGTGTAGTTCTGTATGTTACAAACATGTGCGACTATTTTAATTATCGATCGGCTGCTTTAAACTTTTCCGTGCCTTATTGACGTAGCAGCGACGTTATGGGGAAATGCTTTTTTGTTATGTGCCGATCGCTCCAACAGTGTCCCGCCCAATCCAAACGAGAGGAACCCCCTCTACTAGCGTTTCCTGTATGCGGGGTCCAGGAGCTGCCACATGACACGAAAGTTCCTGGCACTGCAAAGTGGAAAGTACTGAAAACCCTGAGGGCCTGCTTATGGGCACATCCTGGGGAAAATCTGAGGGCCTGCTTATGGGCACATCCTGGGGAAAACCTGAGGGCCTGCTTATGGGCACACCCTGGGGAAAACCCGAGGGCCTGCTTATGGGCACACCCTGGGGAAAACCTGAGGGCCTGCTTATGGGCACACTCTGGGGAAAACCTGAGGGCCTGCTTATGGGCACACTCTGGGGAAACCTGAGGGCCTTCTTATGGGCACATCCTGGGGAAAACCCGAGGGCCTTCTTATGGGCACACCCTGGGGAAAACCCAAGGGCCTTCTTATGGGCACACCCTGGGGAAAATCTGAGGGCCTGCTTATGGGCACACCCTGGGGAAACCTGAGGGCCTGCTTATGGGCACACTCTGGGGAAACCTGAGGGCCTTCTTATGGGCACATCCTGGGGAAAACCTGAGGGCCTGCTTATGGGCACACCCTGGGGAAAACCCGATGGCCTGCTTATGGGCACACCCTGGGGAAAACCTGGGGGCCTGCTTATGGGCACACCCTGGGGAAAACCTGGGGGCCTGCTTATGGGCACACCCTGAGGAAAACCTGAGGGCCTGCTTATGGGCACACCCTGGTGAAAACCCGAGGGCCTGCTTATGGGCACACCCTGGGGAAACCCTGAGAGCCTGCTTATGGGCACACTCTGGGGAAAACCTGAGGGCCTGCTTATGGGCACACTCTGGGGAAACCTGAGGGCCTGCTTATGGGCACACCCTGGGGAAAACCCGAGGGCCTGCTTATGGGCACACCCTGGGGAAAACCCGAGGGCCTGCTTATGGGCACACCCTGGGGAAAACCCGAGGGCCTGCTTATGGGCACACCCTGGGGAAAACCTGAGGGCCTGCTTATGGGCACACCCTGGGGAAAACCCGAGGGTCTGCTTATGGGCACACCCTGGGGAAAACCTGAGGGTCTGCTTATGGGCACACCCTGGGGAAAACCTGAGGGCCTGCTTATGGGCACACCCTGGGGAAAACCTGAGGGTCTGCTTATGGGCACACCCTGGGGAAAACCTGAGGGTCTGCTTATGGGCACACCCTGGGGAAAACCTGAGGGCCTTCTTATGGGCACACCCTGGGGAAAACCTGAGGGCCTTCTTATGGGCACACCCTGGGGAAAACCTGAGGGCCTGCTTATGGGCACACCCTGGGGAAAACCTGAGGGCCTGCTTATGGGCACACTCTGGGGAAAACCTGAGGGCCTGCTTATGGGCACACCCTGGGGAAAACCTGAGGGCCTGCTTATGGGCACACCCTGGGGAAAACCCGAGGGCCTGCTTATGGGCACACCCTGGGGAAAACCCGAGGGCCTTCTTATGGGCACACCCTGGGGAAAACCTGAGGGCCTGCTTATGGGCACACCCTGGGGAAAACCTGAGGGTCTGCTTATGGGCACACCCTGGGGAAAGCCTAAGGGCCTTCTTATGGGCACACCCTGGGGAAAACCTGAGGGTCTGCTTATGGGCACACCCTGGGGAAAGCCTAAGGGCCTTCTTATGGGCACACCCTGGGGGAAAACCTGAGGGTCTGCTTATGGGCACATGCTGGGGAAACCCTGAGGGCCTGCTTATGGGCACACTCTGGGGAAAACCTGAGGGCCTGCTTATGGGCACACTCTGGGGAAAACCTGGGGGCCTGCTTATGGGCACACCCTGGGGAAAACCTGAGGGCCTGCTTATGGGCACACTCTGGGGAAACCCTGAGGGCCTGCTTATGGGCACACTCTGGGGAAAACCTGAGGGCCTGCTTATGGGCACACTCTGGGGAAAACCTGGGGGCCTGCTTATGGGCACACCCTGGGGAAAACCTGAGGCCTGCTTATGGGCACACTCTGGGGAAAACCTGGGGGCCTGCTTATGGGCACACCCTGGGGAAAACCTGAGGGCCTGCTTATGGGCACACCCTGGGGAAAACCTGAGGGCCTGCTTATGGGCACATGCTGGGGAAAACCTGAGGGCCTGCTTATGGGCACACCCTGGGGAAACCCTGAGGGCCTGCTTATGGGCACACCCTGGGGAAAACCTGAGGGCCCCTCTTATGGGCACACCCTGGGGAAAATCTGAGGCCCTGCTTATGGGCACACCCTGGGGAAAACCTGAGGGCCCCTCTTATGGGCACACCCTGGGGAAATACATCATCAATCACACCAAAGGAATCTCCATCAGAGTGTTTTCTCAGTGATAAATGGGATGCACTGGGTGTGCTCCTGTTGTGCAGCTTGGGGATTTTAGTCAGTAGCTGCCTTAGAGGGAGGGAAGAGACTTGGCAAATCTTATAAATAGTTCTTACAGCATCCCAATGTTCAGAATGAACTCTGGAAAAGTTGGGCTTGTAGGGTATTTGTATTTTATTCAGGGTATAACTCTCCTGTGCCTGCTTTGATTTCCCTGCTGCTTTGTATGGTGTTAGGCAGAGAAAGCTGCTCCTCTCTCTCGCCCCCGTGAGATGCGCCTCAAGTCACTTCCCGTTCAACCTCCGCGTCTATTAATTGCAAGCGCCTCTCTCCCTCGAGGTATAACCTTCCCACCCATGTCAGACAGCAACATCTTTCTTCTCTGCTCCGATTACCACACGGTCCCCTGATGCTGCCATTCCTGCTTTACAAAAAATAATATATATAACACTGAGTTTTTGTATGATTACCTAATCTCTTTTGTGGTGACTGTGTATGGCTGCAATCATTAGCCAAAGAGAGAGAGGTGAAGAACCGTAATTTAAAGTTAGGTAATACTAGATATGACATGGACTCATAAATTGGATTTTAAATTTGCAAGGAACATAAAAAATGAACAAGTTACTTTAACCTTTAGAGTGGCAGGAGCCTGTGCCCCTGGTCCCCCGGCTCTCCTACGTCGGGATTTCCCCTGGGGCCATCACATGCCGGGATTGGTGCTCAGATGCCGGAGGTGGAAGTGGAATGGACTCTACTTCCGTTTCAATTGGACAGGCCGCTCTGTCAGATTGTTCAGTCTGATCTGCCCTTGAAAACGAGTGAGCTCCCATGAGCGTCACTGGTACGTCACAAGGGCACTCTAACGGTTAAAGGGTCAATTACTCTCAGGAGGAAACTGGCTTAAGGACAATGATGTGATTAATAGGTTAAATGCTGCTGACTGATCCTTTAACAAACAAAAAAAAAGACAGTCATAGGCATTTCTAAATAAATGTTTAAAGTAAACAAAATATTTGGTGGGTTTTTACACTATTTTAAATGCAGATAAACAAAAGTAGCTGATATGCTTGAATTCAGTGTTCCTGGGAGGAAGTGATTTCATCCGGCCTGATTTTCCACCACACCTTAATGAATTATCCCCAAGAAGAGTTCTGAATTCCCATAATGACTGATGATACCTTTGTACATATCCACATCATGCCTACGCCAGACTTGGTTATGTTTCTGTGAATTAGAACATTTTTCCATCTCTACTGGATTCCCTCATTTGACATCTTACATGGTCCGACCATTCCCCCCTATAGTGCTTACGTTTTCTCTGCTACTAAACCATGGTCTCCAAGGGGGTTAGCTTCTTACTATTTCTGTTTTATTGGGTACCAACAATCTGGTTGGTGCGATCTCAGACAAACTATCCCACTACTTTTGTTGAAACACTAATGGAGAATGGAGATATGTGGAATGGTATGGGAGGTGCATGGAACAGTGATGGAGATATGTGGAATGGTATGGGAGGTGCATGGAACAGTGATGGAGATATGTGGAATGGTATGGGAGGTGCATGGAACAGTGATGGAGATATGTGGAATGGTATGGGAGGTGCATGGAACAGTGATGGAGATATGTGGAATGGTATGGGAGGTGCATGGAACAGTGATGGAGATATGTGGAATGGTATGGGAGGTGCATGGAACAGTGATGGAGATATGTGGAATGGTATGGGAGGTGCATGGAACAGTGACGGAGATATGTGGAATGGTATGGGAGGTGCATGGAACAGTGACGGAGATATGTGGAATGGTATGGGAGGTGCATGGAACAGTGACGGAGATATGTGGAATGGTATGAGAGGTGCATGGAACAGTGACGGAGATATGTGGAATGGTATGGGAGGTGCATGGAACAGTGACGGAGATATGTGGAATGGTATGGGAGGTGCATGGAACAGTGACGGAGATATGTGGAATGGTATGGGAGGTGCATGGAACAGTGACGGAGATATGTGGAATGGTATGGGAGGTGCATGGAACAGTGACTGAGATATGTGGAATGGTATGAGAGGTGCATGGAACAGTGATGGAGATATGTGGAATGGTATGGGAGGTGCATGGAACAGTGATGGAGATATGTGGAATGGTATGGGAGGTGCATGGAACAGTGATGGAGATATGTGGAATGGTATGGGAGGTGCATGGAACAGTGATGTAGATATGTGGAATGGTATGGGAGGTGCATGGAACAGTGATGGAGATATGTGGAATGGTATGGGAGGTGCATGGAACAGTGATGGAGATATGTGGAATGGTATGGGAGGTGCATGGAACAGTGATGGAGATATGTGGAATGGTATGGGAGGTGCATGGAACAGTGATGGAGATATGTGGAATGGTATGGGAGGTGCATGGAACAGTGATGGAGATATGTGGAATGGTATGGGAGGTGCATGGAACAGTGATGGAGATATGTGGAATGGTATGGGAGGTGCATGGAACAGTGATGGAGATATGTGGAATGGTATGGGAGGTGCATGGAACAGTGATGGAGATATGTGGAATGGTATGGGAGGTGCATGGAACAGTGATGGAGATATGTGGAATGGTATGGGAGGTGCATGGAACAGTGATGGAGATATGTGGAATGGTATGGGAGGTGCATGGAACAGTGATGGAGATATGTGGAATGGTATGGGAGGTGCATGGAACAGTGATGGAGATATGTGGAATGGTATGGGAGGTGCATGGAACAGTGATGGAGATATGTGGAATGGTATGGGAGGTGCATGGAACAGTGATGGAGATATGTGGACTGGTATGGGAGGTGCATGGAACAGTGATGGAGATATGTGGAATGGTATGGGAGGTGAATGGAACAGTGATGGAGATATGTGGAATGGTATGGGAGGTGCATGGAACAGTGATGGAGATATGTGGAATGGTATGGGGGGTGCATGGAACAGTGATGGAGATATGTGGAATGGTATGGGAGGTGCATGGAACAGTGATGGAGATATGTGGAATGGTATAGGAGGTGCATGGAACAGTGATGGAGATATGTGGAATGGTATGGGAGGTGCATGGAACAGTGATGGAGATATGTGGAATGGTATGGGAGGTGCATGGAACAGTGATGGAGATATGTGGAATGGTATGGGAGGTGCATGGAACAGTGATGGAGATATGTGGAATGGTATGGGAGGTGCATGGAACAGTGATGGAGATATGTGGAATGGTATGGGAGGTGCATGGAACAGTGATGGAGATATGAGGAATGGTATGGGAGGTGCATGGAACAGTGATGGAGATATGTGGAATGGTATGGGAGGTGCATGGAACAGTGATGGAGATATGTGGAATGGTATGGGAGGTGCCTGGAACAGTGATGGAGATATGTGGAATGGTATGGGAGGTGCATGGAACAGTGATGAAGATATGTGGAATGGTATGGGAGGTGCATGGAACAGTGATGGAGATATGTGGAATGGTATAGGAGGTGCATGGAACAGTGATGGAGATATGTGGAATGGTATGGGAAGTGCATGGAACAGTGATGGAGAATGGAGATATGTGGAATGGTATGGGAGGTGCATGGAACAGTGATGGAGAATGGAGATATGTGGAATGGTATGGGAGGTGCATGGAACAGTGATGGAGAATGGAGATATGTGGAATGGTATGGGAGGTGCATGGAACAGTGATGGAGCTATGTGGAATGGTATGGGAGGTGCATGGAACAGTGATGGAGCTACAGTATGTGGAATGGTATGGGAGGTGCATGGAACAGTGATGGAGCTATGTGGAATGGTATGGGAGGTGCATGGAACAGTGATGGAGATATGTGGAATGGTATGGGAGGTGCATGGAACAGTGATGGAGATATGTGGAATGGTATGGGAGGTGCATGGAACAGTGATGGAGATATGTGGAATGGTATGGGAGGTGCATGGAACAGTGATGGAGAATGGAGATATGTGGAATGGTATGGGAGGTGCATAGAACAGTGATGGAGAATGGAGATATGTGGAATGGTATGGGAGGTGCATGGAACAGTGATGGAGAATGGAGATATGTGGAATGGTATGGGAGGTGCATGGAACAGTGATGGAGCTATGTGGAATGGTATGGGAGGTGCATGGAACAGTGATGGAGCTATGTGGAATGGTATGGGAGGTGCATGGAACAGTGATGGAGCTATGTGGTATGGTATGGGAGGTGCATGGAACAGTGATGGAGCTATGTGGAATGGTATGGGAGGTGCATGGAACAGTGATGGAGCTATGTGGAATGGTATGGGAGGTGCATGGAACAGTGATGGAGCTATGTGGAATGGTATGGGAGGTGCATGGAACAGTGATGGAGATATGTGGAATGGTATGGGAGGTGCATGGAACAGTGATGGAGATATGTGGAATGGTATGGGAGGTGCATGGAACAGTGATGGAGATATGTGGAATGGTATGGGAGGTGCATGGAACAGTGATGGAGATATGTGGAATGGTATGGGAGGTGCATGGAACAGTGATGGAGATATGTGGAATGGTATGGGAGGTGCATGGAACAGTGATGGAGATATGTGGAATGGTATGGGAGGTGCATGGAACAGTGATGGAGATATGTGGAATGGTATGGGAGGTGCATGGAACAGTGATGGAGATATGTGGAATGGTATGGGAGGTGCATGGAACAGTGATGGAGATATGTGGAATGGTATGGGAGGTGCATGGAACAGTGACGGAGATATGTGGAATGGTATGGGAGGTGCATGGAACAGTGACGGAGATATGTGGAATGGTATGGGAGGTGCATGGAACAGTGACGGAGCTGTGTGGAATGGTATGGGAGGTGCATGGAACAGTGATGGAGATATGTGGAATGGTATGGGAGGTGCATGGAACAGTGATGGAGATATGTGGAATGGTATGAGAGGTGCATGGAACAGTGATGGAGATATGTAGAATGGTATGGGAGGTGCATGGAACAGTGATGGAGATATGTGGAATGGTATGGGAGGTGCATGGAACAGTGATGGAGATATGTGGAATGGTATGGGAGGTGCATGGAACAGTGATGGAGATATGTGGAATGGTATGGGAGGTGCATGGAACAGTGATGGAGATATGTGGAATGGTATGGGAGGTGCATGGAACAGTGATGGAGATATGTGGAATGGTATGGGAGGTGCATGGAACAGTGATGGAGATATGTGGAATGGTATGGGAGGTGCATGGAACAGTGATGGAGATATGTGGAATGGTATGGGAGGTGCATGGAACAGTGATGGAGATATGTGGAATGGTATGGGAGGTGCATGGAACAGTGATGGAGATATGTGGAATGGTATGGGAGGTGCATGGAACAGTGATGGAGATATGTGGAATGGTATGGGAGGTGCATGGAACAGTGATGGAGATATGTGGAATGGTATGGGAGGTGCATGGAACAGTGATGGAGATATGTGGAATGGTATGGGAGGTGCATGGAACAGTGATGGAGATATGTGGAATGGTATGGGAGGTGCATGGAACAGTGATGGAGATATGTGGAATGGTATGGGAGGTGCATGGAACAGTGATGGAGATATGTGGAATGGTATGGGAGGTGCATGGAACAGTGACGGAGATATGTGGAATGGTATGGGAGGTGCATGGAACAGTGACGGAGATATGTGGAATGGTATGGGAGGTGCATGGAACAGTGACGGAGCTGTGTGGAATGGTATGGGAGGTGCATGGAACAGTGATGGAGATATGTGGAATGGTATGGGAGGTGCATGGAACAGTGATGGAGATATGTGGAATGGTATGAGAGGTGCATGGAACAGTGATGGAGATATGTAGAATGGTATGGGAGGTGCATGGAACAGTGATGGAGATATGTGGAATGGTATGGGAGGTGCATGGAACAGTGATGGAGATATGTGGAATGGTATGGGAGGTGCATGGAACAGTGATGTAGATATGTGGAATGGTATGGGAGGTGCATGGAACAGTGATGGAGATATGTGGAATGGTATGGGAGGTGCATGGAACAGTGATGGAGATATGTGGAATGGTATGGGAGGTGCATGGAACAGTGATGGAGATATGTGGAATGGTATGGGAGGTGCATGGAACAGTGATGGAGATATGTGGAATGGTATGGGAGGTGCATGGAACAGTGATGGAGATATGTGGAATGGTATGGGAGGTGCATGGAACAGTGATGGAGATATGTGGAATGGTATGGGAGGTGCATGGAACAGTGATGGAGATATGTGGAATGGTATGGGAGGTGCATGGAACAGTGATGGAGATATGTGGAATGGTATGGCAGGTGCATGGAACAGTGATGGAGATATGTGGAATGGTATGGGAGGTGCATGGAACAGTGATGGAGATATGTGGAATGGTATGGGAGGTGCATGGAACAGTGATGGAGATATGTGGAATGGTATGGGAGGTGCATGGAACAGTGATGGAGATATGTGGAATGGTATGGGAGGTGCATGGAACAGTGATGGAGATATGTGGAATGGTATGGGAGGTGCATGGAACAGTGACGGAGATATGTGGAATGGTATGGGAGGTGCATGGAACAGTGACGGAGATATGTGGAATGGTATGGGAGGTGCATGGAACAGTGACGGAGATATGTGGAATGGTATGAGAGGTGCATGGAACAGTGACGGAGATATGTGGAATGGTATGGGAGGTGCATGGAACAGTGACGGAGATATGTGGAATGGTATGGGAGGTGCATGGAACAGTGACGGAGATATGTGGAATGGTATGGGAGGTGCATGGAACAGTGACGGAGATATGTGGAATGGTATGGGAGGTGCATGGAACAGTGACGGAGATATGTGGAATGGTATGGGAGGTGCATGGAACAGTGACGGAGATATGTGGAATGGTATGGGAGGTGCATGGAACAGTGACGGAGATATGTGGAATGGTATGGGAGGTGCATGGAACAGTGATGGAGATATGTGGAATGGTATGGGAGGAGCATGGAACAGTGATGGAGATATGTGGAATGGTATGAGAGGTGCATGGAACAGTGATGGAGATATGTGGAATGGTATGGGAGGTGCATGGAACAGTGATGGAGATATGTGGAATGGTATGGGAGGTGAATGGAACAGTGATGGAGATATGTGGAATGGTATGGGAGGTGCATGGAACAGTGATGGAGATATGTGGAATGGTATGGTAGGTGCATGGAACAGTGACGGAGATATGTGGAATGGTATGGGAGGTGAATGGAACAGTGATGGAGATATGTGGAATGGTATGGGAGGTGAATGGAACAGTGATGGAGATATGTGGAATGGTATGGGAGGTGCATGGAACAGTGATGGAGATATGTGGAATGGTAAGGGAGGTGCATGGAACAGTGATGGAGATATGTGGAATGGTATGGGAGGTGCATGGAACAGGGATGGAGATATGTGGAATGGTATGGGAGGTGCATGGAACAGTGATGGAGATATGTGGAATGGTATGGGAGGAGCATGGAACAGTGATGGAGATATGTGGAATGGTATGAGAGGTGCATGGAACAGTGACGAGGGGAACATTTATTAGTGAAGCCCCCTCCTGTAAGAAAAAGGCCCTTAATATGCTAGGGAAGCTCATTTTATAACTGTCTGATTTACAGCATTTATATAAATCAAAATGTGAAGGAGGGGTCTGGGAAACTTTGTTGCTGTAAGGGAAGAAATTAAATATAATTTCAGAAATTGATACGTCATTGTCCCGAACCGGGCAGCTTTTTTATATGGAGTGTAATTGGGCAGATACTTTGCTTGCTCACCATCTGCGGGCGCTAATTAATCTGTGTAGCATTCTTAATATTACAAATATCTGATGAGCTAGGAGTCATGACTGCTGAGATTAATGCTGAGTTTAGAGATTGTTAGTCACTTTTTGTTTGCTTTTGTGAATTTTTGTCTTGGAAATTAATAAAGTCTAAGCTTGAAAAGAAGGAAAGCAAAACATACATTTATCACAAGCTACAAGTAAAACTGTTACTTTAAAGGGGACTGCATGTTTCTGAGGAGCCCATTACACTGATCATTTTCATGCATTGTTGGCCTTGCTGGCAGTGTAGGAGTTACACGTACAGTACGTTTCCTTTGCACTGGCAGCTGTCACAACACAACCCAAGCAAAATAATAACTTAACTGGAAAAAAACAGTTATTGGGACCTTGTGTTGCAGGCTGCGTTCATTTCCTCCGGTTACTATATTTATTTAGGAGCAGCGTGGATTAAATGCAGTGCTCTGTTATAGAGAGGGGTGGGCAACTCCAGTCCTCAAGTGTCACCACCAGGTCAGGTTTTCAGGATATTCCTGCTTCAGCACAGTTGGCTCAATCAGTGGCTCAGTCAACGACTCCAGTCAGTGGCGGATTTCCCATTAGGCCCGGCCCATGGTGGCATACAGCAGCCCTGCTCTCTGCTCTCTCTATTGCTGGGGGGGCCCTGTAAGGGTCTCTTACCTTCTCCTTCACGCCGCCCTCCTCCTCCAGCGTTGTGGCGTCACATGGTGACACGTTGTCATGGGAACACACCGTCAAGTGCTAAAGCATAGGTGGTGCAGTCGAAAACCGAGCCACTGATTGAGCTACCTATGCTGAGGGAGGGATATCCTGAAAACCTGACCTGTTGGTGGCCCCGGAGGATTGGAGTTGGCCACTCATGTTGTAGAAGGAACCTTTGGTTTTAAAGAGAAAAACTCTGAAGTACAGTTTAGTGGTTTCACAAAAATATTAGATAAATCTGTCTGTCACTAGATAAGCTGTGCTGTATAATGGCACGGAGTATCTACTGTATACACAGACAATGCACATGCTGGTCTGTATAATGATGTTGAGTATCTTGATTTACACTGACGATGGACAATCTGCTGTGTATTGATCAGTATCTCTATACACTCCTCCTGGCGTTTTTACACCCTTCTGTCATTGAAGGAGTTTGCAGCCCGGGATCTGTCATCCCAGGTACGTATTACAGCTCGGCAAAGTGACTCAGAAGGGTGAAGGTCAATTATTTCAGACCGAGCGTGTGTATGTGCAAAATAAAACCCCACTTACCATCTCCGGCAATTAGCAGCCTTTCCCTTCCATTCTCCATCATCATCTCCTGCTAAAACCTTCCACGCTTTGACATATCTTTCCGCCTCGCTGCACGCCAGCACAGTGATCTTCTAGTAATAATATTAATTATATATACAGCGCTATATACACAATCGGCACACTGTATGAAATAGTTTGCAGACGCAACGAGTCCCTGCTCTGGGGGTTTTCTAATCTATAATCATGGTCACGAGAGCTGAAACTGGGGGTTTTATAGAGCTCACCCACGACAAAGGCAGTGAAATTACCACTGATCTATACCCTTTATCTGTTGCCGCTCCGTGTGTGTCAAAATGTTATTGCGTTTCCCAAGAAGATAGCGAGTAAACATACAGTATAATCATACACCTAATAAATAAACATTTGTGCAGTGCGGAATAGCTAAGGAGCAGAAATTATTCAGGGAAAAGTGAAATCCACGGAGGAGAACTCTGAAAGCATGGCTCGGTTAATAAATATTACGGTGAGATAAGGAGTTGTGCTAAGAGGTCCAGCGTGAATAACAATTATCCCTCCATTTGCAGACCATGGAAAGCCATGTTTCTATAGCAAGACAGGTAGATATGTAGGACTGTGTCACCTATAACGTCTCCTATTATCCCATCTAACCGCTCCCTATAACTCCTCCTATTATCCCATATAACCGCTCCCTATAACTTCCACTCCTTCATATAACCGCTCCCTATAACTCCTTTTACCCCATATACCCGCTCGCTATAACTCCTATTACCCTATATAACTGCTGCCTATAACTCCTCCTATTACCCCATATAACCGCTCCCTACAACTCCTTCTGTTACTCCATATAACTTCTCCCCATAACTCCTCCTATTACCCCATATACCTGCTCCCTATAACGCCTCTTATTACCCCATATAACCACTCCATCTAACTCCTCCTATTGCTATATATAACCGCTCCCTACAACTCCTATAACTCCATATAACCCTCCCTATAATTTCTCCTATTACCCCATATAACCGCTCCCTATAACTCCTTCTATTGCTCCATATAACTTCTCCCTATAACTCCTCCTATTGCCCCATATAACCGCTCCCTACAACTCCTATTACCCCATATAACCGCTCCCTATAACTCCTTCTGTTACTCCATATAACTTCTCCCCATAACTCCTCCTATTACCCCATATACCTGCTCCCTATAACGCCTCTTATTACCCCATATAACCACTCCATCTAACTCCTCCTATTGCTCTATATAACTGCTCCCTATAACTCCTCTTATTACTTCATATACCCGTTCCCTAAAACACCTGCTATTACCCCATATAATCATTCCCTATAACGCCTCTTAATGCCCCATATAACCATTCCCTATAACGCCTCTTATTGCCCCATATAACCATTCCCTATAATGCCTCTTATTGCCCCATATAACCATTCCCTATATTGCCCCATATAAGTGCTCCCTATAACTCCTCTTATTACTTTATATACCCGTTCCCTATAACGCCTCCTATTGCCCCATATAACTATTCCCTATAACGGCTCTTATTGCCCACATATTCCCTGTATGTCATTTTCAAGCCTTGCTAATGGGGATATTTTAGTCCCGTTTACCACTGAAAAAGCCACAATGCTCTTGAGGTCTCTCTGTCAGCTAAAAGGATTAATTGTGGTGACCTAATTTAGAATAAAAGAAATGTTCAAATGCATATCCCATTCCCCATGTCTCATTGCTCCGGACGTGCTTTATTCCCTGGAGTCCTGCCTGAGGGGAACACTGCCCTTTTTTATCAATCGGTCGCACGAGTGGAGCAAAAATAAAATACAAATGTATTATACCAAGTAATAAATCAACATCTGGTTACAGTGTAACAGAATAACGTCTGCGTGCTACCATGATATTCTATAAGTAAGTGAATAACCGGATTTCTGTGTCTTTAATGTAACAGATTTAAAGGGGCAGTTCAGCCTAGAGGGGCTCAAATATATTTGTTTTTTTGATATACCAGCGCAGTTGGCTTCCTTGAGAAAGATTAATATTCATTTTTCACAGGATAGAAATACGTAAGACTGATAGCTTAAGGTTTTTTTTTTTTTAAATCGATCAGTTACTAGTTTATTCAACGGCCCCTTTGATGCAGTCAGCAAGTAACGCGGTGATGCTCAGGATATGGGTGCAGGCCATGCAGTCAGCAAGTAACGCGGTGATGCTCAGGATATGGGTGCAGGCCATGCAGTCAGCAAGTAACGCGGTGATGCTCAGTACTGTATATGGGTGCAGGCCATGCAGTCAGCAAGTAACGCGGTGATGCTCAGTACTGTATATGGGTGCAGGCCATGCAGTCAGCAAGTAACGCGGTGATGCTCAGGATATGGGTGCAGGCCATGCAGTCAGCAAGTAACGCGGTGATGCTCAGGATATGGGTGCAGGCCATGCAGTCAGCAAGTAACGCGGTGATGCTCAGGATATGGGTGCAGGCCATGCAGTCAGCAAGTAACGCGGTGATGCTCAGGATATGGGTGCAGGCCATGCAGTCAGCAAGTAACGCGGTGATGCTCAGGATATGGGTGCAGGCCATGCAGTCAGCAAGTAACGCGGTGATGCTCAGGATATGGGTGCAGGCCATGCAGTCAGCAAGTAACACGGTGATGCTCAGGATATGGGTGCAGGCCATGCAGTCAGCAAGTAACGCGGTGATGCTCAGGATATGGGTGCAGGCCATGCAGTCAGCAAGTAACGCGGTGATGCTCAGGATATGGGTGCAGGCCATGCAGTCAGCAAGTAACACGGTGATGCTCAGGATATGGGTGCAGGCCATGCAGTCAGCAAGTAACACGGTGATGCTCAGGATATGGGTGCAGGCCATGCAGTCAGCAAGTAACGCGGTGATGCTCAGGATATGGGTGCAGGCCATGCAGTCAGCAAGTAACGCGGTGATGCTCAGGATATGGGTGCAGGCCATGCAGTCAGCAAGTAACGCGGTGATGCTCAGGATATGGGTGCAGGCCATGCAGTCAGCAAGTAACGCGGTGATGCTCAGGATATGGGTGCAAGCCATGCAGTCAGCAAGTAACACGGTGATGCTCAGGATATGGGTGCAGGCCATGCAGTGCTGACAGCTTGGCAATGTGCTCCGAAAAGAAGCACACCATCATTGTGATAAAATGTAACGTTTGTTTACAATGAATAATATATCAATCCCACTTGCTAGGAGAAAAAAAGGTTTGAAAACAACGCTGCAGATAGGGCATTGATGGGAATGGGATTATAGCAGGGGCGGGCAACTCCAGTCCTCAAGGGCCACCACCAGGTCAGGTTTTTAGGATATTTCTGCTTCAGCACAGGTGGTGCAGTCTTTGAACCACTGATTAAGCCACCTGTGCAGGGATTTCCTGCAAACCTGACCTGTTGGTGGCCCTTGAGGACTGGAGTTTCCCAGCCCTGGATTATAGAGAGGAAATAAATATTACTGTGACTGCTGGAATACGAATGTTAGCAGTGGTGATTAGTCCGTGCAGGGCGGTTTCGGCAGGTATACAATCAAAGAGCTAATAATATTTTGCCAATCTTCATTGTTAGCTCAGCAATCAACAATTGTAGTAACATTTGGCCCATCTCCGGGGCAATGGAAACTTGTGCTGGCAGCAAAATAGTTTGACAAGTAGCAAATTGTAGCTGCGGTTTCCACAGATGCTGCATTCTCATTGCTCGGAGAAAAGCGACGTCGTTTCCTCCCCTGACCTGAAAATTGTTTAGTATATCTTTTTCAGGTGGTTTCATCGGTTCTTGTCGTTAACACTGAAACTAAGCCTATTTGCTGCTTATATCTATCGGGTTGTCTAATGATAAATAAACTTAAGTAATTTGTAAAAAAGCTACGCCAGTAATGTAATGACTATATAATACCCTTCACTGATAACATAGTTTGCCTCACCTCATACAACCATTTGTTTACCATAAAAATGTTCCGTTTAAAATGACATATCCTTGCTACATTTACCTGTGTGACTTTGCCATTGTCCTTAGTTCACTTTCACCCTTGGTTGGACGGGCCCAATAACTTCCTGTGTGAAGTAACATTGTATCTCACGGCATATATGAATGTCTCCCCTGCCACCAGCAGAGGGCAGCAGCAAAGTATAAATACATGATACACATAAGAAGTGTTCTGTGTATGGCAAAGATAGGAGATCAATACAAGTGGGGCAGCCGGGATACAGAGAAGTGATACACCTAATATGACAGGAACCACGGTCTGTATATTCAGATTTCCTGGACCTGGGTTTTGAATTTGGGATGGTCCACATAAGCCCTCATACTCTTTTGCTCTGCAATGCATTGTGGGGCTTGGGCCAGAGTGAAGCAGTTAAAAGTCTAAACAGGCAGCACCTGTATCAGGACCAGAATCATCACAAGGAAGTGTAAAAAAACAAGGATGACAGATGTAAGTATTTATATTATGGATCATTTTATTTAAAGAGTAATACCTGTAACTATTTGAAAAAAATATTGATTTGTTTGTGTGTATGTAATACAGCTCAACCCCATTATAACGCGATCCGATACAACGCGAATCCGCTTATAGCGCGATGCAAGCGTGGCTAACAATGTCCGTATTTATGAATACTTTACAACACGATTATTGGTATCTTAAATACTTTGTCAATGCATACAATTGTACATTATTTCTAACGCGATCAGCTTATAACGCGATGTGATTCTTTGGACCCCAAGCATAGCGTTATAAGGGGGTTGAGCTGTATATATTACGGGGCCATGTCACTCAAAACTGGAGACATCAAGGCTACAGCAGTTGCAGACATGTAAATTCAGTGAAATTTTATTGTCCAATTATTTCCCAGTCCTGCCTAGGGGTGCCTACCTGTGTATATTATACATGGATATTAGTATTTGAGAGTCTGACAGCTGTGTGTTTGTGTTTATATATAACTGAAAAGAAGTATGGAGAGATGCATGCTGGGTCTTATCCGAAGAAACAGGAAAAGAATGAATGGGTTTAAACGAAACAAGTCTGTAACATCCTCACAAGGGTGATGTAAGTAAAATGTCGGTAGGCCGGATATATCACAAGAAACGACCAGCGTTGGACAGAGGTGGTACTCAACTGGGGTCCAAGGGATATCAAAAATCATGAAGACGGACAAAAGTAAGATGGATGAAATAATTGTTGGAGCAACGTGGAGCAGAGAGGCTGCAACCGCAGTATCTGGGAGATCATTGGGGAGGCTTCATCCAGCAGTGAATCAACAAGGGTTGAATATATATATATTTATATATATATATATATATATATATATATATATAAAATCTCATCTTCAGCCCTTACCCATCTACTGCTGGATGAAGCCTCCCTAATGATCTCCCAGATACTGCGGTTGCAGCCTCTCTGCTCCACGTTGCTCCAACTAGTGTTCTGATCCCTTCCTCCCATCTCACTTTGGTCTTTGTCTTGGTCTTTTCATTTTCCCTGGGAATCCAGGCGAATACCATCTTTGGCCAACGATGGTCATTTCTTCTTGCGATATGTCCGTCCCATCATCACTTTAATTTCTTCCCCCATGTGATGATGTCACAGACGTTTGTTTGATTTCAAACCTATTCATTCTTTTTCCTGTATCTTTGAGTAATACCCAGCATGCATCTCTCCATACTTCTTTGAGTTGTCTGAAAGGAGCAATCCAAGCGGGTTTTTTCTTCTTCCCACCTTTAATTTTTTTTTTAAATACAGGATTTAACCCCATTAATTTCAGCTCCGGGAACACCCTGCTTCCGGAGATACTTACCTCTGAAGGTGGTGCTGGTATCTCCTGCAGTTTAAAGCTCCCACGTCATATGAGCCAATAGGAAGCCGGTTGATGTCCTTTTGGCCTGCAGGGCCTGGGAGCTTTGAAAAGCGGCCATAATGTGAACCCTGAAGTGTCTACCGGCACTCACTATGAAGGTATGAGACCCCCTGCTTCAATCCTGTATTATTTTTTTTTAATGGCTTGGATTGCCTCTTGAAGCTTCTAAATTATCTTCACATACACACTTGAGCAGGATACACGGGTCAAGGACTTTCTTCTTGAGACACAGTGGAAGGTTCAGTTGAAAGATTGTCTTGTTTCTTCCAAATGCCTCAATCCCATCTTCCTTCTCCTATTGATTTAATTCAAAAGGTTCCCATCCATTAATATTTGCCGGTCAAGGTAGACATAGTCTTTAACCTCTTCTAGTTCTATTCCATTTATATCGATCTTTGCAGAGGTGACACATTTCTGGAACATCACTGTGGTCTCGCTGAGATTCATACGGAGGCCTAACTTCTTACTGGCTTCAGCGAGTTGTCTGGTTTGTTGCTGGAGATCTTCTGGACTTGTGGCAAAAATAACAATGTCATCTGCAAATCGTAAGGGACTCATAATATTCCCTGTTTATTTTGATTCCTTTTTCTTTTCAATCCAATTTATTGAACATTTATTTCAGTGTTGCTGTGAGAAGCTTTGGGGACATGGTGTATTCCTGATCCTTATCTCGCGTGTATCTTCATCTAATCTTAAGGGTTAATGTGGCATTCTCATAAATGTTCTTTATAATATCAATGTACGCTTCTTCAACACTTTGTCTTCTTAATGCGTGTGTGTATGACTATATAGGTGTGTGTGTGTGTGTGTTTGTGTATGTATATAGATAGATATGCATAAAGAAAATAGATGACTGCTGGAATGTTAGCGTAGCCCGAACTGTAGTATTTTTACACTAATTAGCTGGGGTTCTTTGAAGTAACACTAATTATTTCTGTGTAACACCCTTTTCTTACCTCTCCATTATAGATTTACCAAATAAGTTATTATTATTTTTTGTTTTTTTTCCTAAGGCTTTTTACCCATGGAGTCGCAGTATATTTAAAAAAGGGTTTACAGTTCTTGAAAGGTTGAAATCTGGTCTATTAAACCAAATAAATGTGATTTTAAACATATGACTTTCAGCAAAGGAAGAGGAGCCCAGAAAGTTCGAAGACTTTGACCTCGCACAATAATCTCTTTTCAGGAATTTATTCTATGTAGTAAATGGGTTGGCATTCATAAATCCTTTGCAGTTTTATCTGTAGTATATTTTGCTTAAACTCTGAGACAGATGGAGCGCGGGGTGATTAACCTTCAGATAAAATGTTGCGTGTTGCGATTTAAAACCTCAGCCGCTGGTATTATAATAATTATCCATAAAAACAGGGATCTGCATTATAGACAAAGCTCCAGTAGCCATTTGGTACAGGAAAAGTGAAATTTATCCTAGAATGTGATACCTTAATGGATCAACAATTATATTTTCATAGATGTAATAATGTTTAGAGAACTTTCCAATCCTTACAGGCCTCTTTTACACGTGTACAGAGCTTTCTCACAGGTCTCTGCTTCATGTGTACAGAGATTTCTCCATCTCACAGGTCTCTGCTTCATGTGTACAGAGCTTTCTCCATCTCACAGGTCTCTGCTTCATGTGTACAGAGCTTTCTCCATCTCACAGGTCTGCTTCATGTGTACAGAGCTTTCTCCATCTCACAGGTCTCTGCTTCATGTGTACAGAGCTTTCTCCATCTCACAGGTCTCTGCTTCATGTGTACAGAGCTTTCTCCATCTCACATGTCTGCTTCATGTGTACAGGGCTTTCTCCATCTCACAGGCCTCTTTTACACGTGTACAGAGCTTTCTCACAGGTCTCTGCTTCATGTGTACAGAGCTTTCTCCATCTCACAGGCCTCTTTTACACGTGTACAGAGCTTTCTCCATCTCACAGGCCTCTTTTACACGTGTACAGAACTTTCTCCATCTCAGAGGCCTCTTTTCAACTGTGCAACTTTTGTTAAAAGTAAACTTACAAACATTTGCAAAATGAGGTAACTGGCCACCTACAATCATAGGTAAAAAAATAAAATGTAAATAGCTTTTTTCTGGGTTCTCGTTGTAGAGATAAAATGCTTTGTACTGCAGATCCGGAGGTGCGTTTTTCACAATCAAGGGGCTTCAAAACATTATCTGCTTCACTGAATTCTAGCTGAGACACTTAAATCTTCATTACAACAGGAAGCCCTGTGTCTGAGTGTCCTTATGTCAGTCTTAAAATTATTCTACTTCATTTGCATTAAAAAAAAAAAAAAATCTCGCTCAGATCCCTTTTTTCCCAGAAAGTTTGATTATTCCTTGCAATTTGTGCCTGCTTCGAGAGCATCCATATAATCTTGTATCTGAGAGGAGGGGGGTGGAGAATGTTCTGTGATCTATTTAGTGGTGTATGAACACAGAGTATATGTATGTCTGTATGTATATCTTTATTTATATGGCGCCAAAAGTGTACTCAGGACTTCACAAAGAATACAATACAGGGAATTATAATAATACATTAAGCGCAGCAAAATCAGACAATAGGAAAGGCCATCCCTGCCCCGAAGAGCTTACAATCTAAGTGGTATGATGGGAGACTTACAGAGAGAGCAGGTGAGGGAATAAGTGCTGTAGATGGCAGTGCTTGACCACAATGGTTGGTACGAGTAACGGTGGGTGTGGGACAATAGCCATGAGTGCAGGCTATTGGGATGCTTGATTTGTGAGGGGAGTTTTAAGGTTAGTCAGTATTAAATCAGATAGGTTAACACCATTGGCAGGGGAAGAGGTGGCAGGGAGGCATGGGTGGGAGCAGGTCTGTATATGGCTGGTTCCAGGATTGGGAGAGATATCTCCAGCAGCAGGAAGGAGTAGAAAGAGGGTGTAAGAAGAGGATTTTTGTGGGTGCTTTTTATTGAGGGGTTAAGAAGTTGTTGGGAAAGAGGTGTATAAATAATAGTGCAGTGTATGGGCACAGGCGTAGGTGGAGGGGAGGAGAGATGAAAACATGTGGATAGGAGGGGAGTGGGAAAGTTGGAGAGAACAGAGACATTTACAAAGGAGTGGGGAAACCGTAAACAGAAAAAAACAACAGGGAGGGCATAGTGAGATGCAGGAGGAGAGACTTCCCAGGTATTGGAGGATAGGAAGAGTACAAATAATCAGCATTTAGAAAGGCACGTTCTCACAGTTGCAGAGTTGTTGTTGTGGTTGTTGTGGTTGTAGTGTAGAGTCCAGATCTTCTTGTATTCTTCACCTCCAATTCTAACTCCAGTATTAACTCCACAGACACTTAATATGTTACACACAGCCATATGTGGGACAAATATATATATTTATATATTTGCCATTATAATCATTTTTTTCTTCATCCTGCTCACTAATTTTATTGTGAATTTATTGTCAGTTTTTTTTTGTGGGGGAAAAATGTACATTTTCCAAAGACTGCCTCAGAACTCGGCCCTGATCCGGGCGGTTTTGGAAGTGTTGTGATAAGCACTTCTTATCAGCGCTTTTACATGTCCGAGACAGTCCCACTAACCTGCTTTACCCCATAATCTCACAGCATGCCGGGCTTCCACTGCAGCAAAGGATTCTGGGTAATGGTATGCAAATGAGCACGTGCAGTATATCACTTTTTACTTCTAATGAGACCCAAATAGCTGTCACTGAGTAGGGTTACTGGCCATGCACTTCTTTAACCCAGGCTGTGCTTTAAAGCAGAAAAACATGTAGCACTTTTAAAAACATTTTTTTAATAGGATTGAAGCAGGGGTGTCCGGAGCTGAACTGTGCTCGTTTGTGTTTGTGTGGGACCCCGCTTCCACAGATACTTCCCTCACTTGCAGCTTCTTATTGGGCTGCGTGACAGGGACATTTAAACTGCGGAGAGATACCGGCACCCCCTGCGGAGGTAAGTATCTCGGGAAGCAAGGGGTTCCTCCAAGCTGAAATTAACGCGGTTCTGCTCCGGGGACCCCCTGCTTTAATACTGTAATAATAATAATAATGAAAACAAAATGCTACGTGTTTTGCTGCTTTAAAAGCTGTGTAACAGCAGGAAGTTAGTGTATCACATTCTGCTTCTCATCCACTTCTCATTTGCATTTCATTACCAAGAATCCTTTGCTGCTGTGTTATTATTGGGTATGGCAGGTTAGTGTGGCTGTCTCAGACATGTAAACGTGCTCTTTATCATTGCTGAAGCATTGCATCCTTCATTAGGCCGCGATTATAGTGGCGGCGCGCGATGCCAGAACAAACTAATGGAGACCAATGAAGGCGCACATAGTGCGTGCTACGGAGCAACAGATTACAGAGGAGACAACTGAAATTGTTTTGGCATCGTCACGGCTGCATCACGTGAGCAGTGCAGCCAATGAGGGCGAACCGCTCACGTGACGTCACAGCCACGCCTCCAGCCTAGTTTGTTTCGCATGCGCGTGACGTCACGCGCTGGGTCGTGCGCGCACTATGATTGCGGCCTTAGATATGATGCGAGGTCCGCACCTTCATAGAATCCAGTTTGCAAAGTCTCTAGTTTGTAAAGCGTCCGTTCTCTAGCGCGACAGTGAACTAAGGAAAGCGACGTGTAACAGGTTTGGTTAGCATCTTTTCAGATACAATTAGACAAATAGAAGCATTTCTAAAAAAAACAATTGACTTGTTACATTTTCAATGCGCTTATAGTAAGCGCGACGGCGAAGGAGCGACCCAACATTTTGAAGCCGGGTCTATTTGATTTTTTAGAGACAGTCGCCACATGTGACTGTCTCTAAACCAATCAGAGACCGCGGTCCGCCCCCTTTAGTGACGTCGCTGGCGACAGTCGCTGAAAATGAAATTATAACTTTCGCTGGTGGCGACGGGTGATGTCATCGGTTGCGTCGCCGTCGCCAGCACTATAAGCGCGGCCTAAGGATTACACCTAGAAGTTGTGTAACCAGTTGTGGTTTTATGATGTTCGGTAAACATCTGAAGGTGAGGACACATCTCATTTTCTATCCGTGTCACGGTCTCAGATTACTGGGTGTCCGTGTCATGGTCTCAGATTGCTGTGTGTCCGTAGCTCAGTCACAGATTGCTGTGTGTCCGTAGCTCAGTCACAGATCGCTGGGTGTCCGTAGCTCAGTCACAGATTACTGGGTGTCCGTGTCAAGGTCTCAGATTGCTGTGTGTCCGTAGCTCAGTCACAGATTGCTGTGTGTCCGTAGCTCAGTCACAGATCGCTGGGTGTCCGTGGCTCAGTCACAGATCGCTGTGTGTCCGTGTCAAGGTCTCAGATTGCTGTGTGTCCGTGTCAAGGTCTCAGATTGCTGTGTGTCCTTGGCTCGGTCACAGATTGCTGGGTGTCCGTGGCTCGGTCACAGATTGCTGGGTGTCCGTGGCTCGGTCACAGATTGCTGGGTGTCCGTGGCTCAGTCACAGATTGCTGTGTGTCCTTGGCTCGGTCACAGATTGCTGGGTGTCCATGGCTCGGTCACAGATTGCTGGGTGTCCATGGCTCGGTCACAGATTGCTGGGTGTCCGTGGCTCAGTCACAGATTGCTGTGTGTCCTTGGCTCGGTCACAGATTGCTGGGTGTCCATGGCTCGGTCTCAGATTGCTGTGTGTCCTTGGCTCGGTCACAGATTGCTGGGTGTCCATGGCTCGGTCACAGATTGCTGGGTGTCCATGGCTCGGTCACAGATTGCTGGGTGTCCGTGGCTCGGTCACAGATTGCTGGGTGTCCGTAGCTCAGTCACAGATTGCTGGGTGTCCGTAGCTCAGTCACAGATTGCTGTGTGTCCGTAGCTCAGTCACAGATTGCTGGGTGTCCGTGGCTCGGTCACAGATTGCTGGGTGTCCGTAGCTCAGTCACAGATTGCTGGGTGTCCGTGGCTCGGTCACAGATTGCTAGGTGTCCGTGGCTCGGTCACAGATTGCTGGGTGTCCGTGGCCCGGTCACAGATTGCTGGGTGTCCGTGGCCCGCTCACAGATTGCTGGGTGTCCGTGGCCCGGTCACAGATTGCTGGTTGTCCGTGGCTCAGTCACAGATTGCTGGGTGTCTGTGGGGGGAAGGGCTTCAGGACTGGAGTTGAGAACCCCTGAAATAGGTCATTTTGGGGGAACTCCGCTGGTAAGTCTGGTGCTGTTTTTGCAGCTGAGACTTAAATAATGACTCACTGTTGGTGATAAACCTCTGGGTGGTTCGGTATGTAGCGGACATTCTGGAACTTCCCTCCTTACCTGCAGCCCACTCTGCCGCAACATGTATACGGCTCACAAGCCGCACATGCCCCTCTCAATTATTATATGTGGAGAATGCTTAAGTGTTTTCCAATCGGGGATTCAAGTGGCCTCCTCTCACTGTGTTATTTTTGTTCATCTTTAAAGGTGCAGCGCAGATTTAGGCTACGCTTATAGTGATGGCGATGGAAAATCAAATAGAGATGACTTCCAGCGACCGCGACCAAGCCGTCGCTCCGTCGCGTCGCACTTACTATAAGCGCACGCGACGGCGGCAATGCATTTGTTTTGACGCAGCGTCGCTGTCGCCGGCACTATAAGTGCAGCCTTACAATGCACAGACATACAATCATTTTACATCCCGGTCATGTATATATATATCTTTTAGAAATGCTCTGGGTGCAATCTATTTTGGAGAAAGCTGCTGCAAGATTTCTTTTCAGACACTCTTAAAAATGATACAGGACACCTGCAAGCTCATGTTGAACCCCCAAAATAACCACAACATATATATATGTATAAATAAACATATAGATGTCACAGAGGAGTGCTACTGAGCATGGCGATATATATTTAAAACCATGAGAAATATTTTAAGTTCTACATTTCTCCTATTGCTCTAATAACTGTTTGCTATAACTCCTCCTATTATCCAATATTACTGCTCCCTATAACTCCTCCTCTTATCCCATATAACCGCCCCTATAACTCCTCCTATTATCCAATATTACTGCTCCCTATAACTCCTCCTCTTATCCCATATAACCGCCCCTATAACTCCTCCTATTATTCCATTTAACCGCTCCTTATAACTCCTCCTATTGCTCCATATAACGGCTCCCTATAACTCCTCCTATTGCCCCATATAATGGCTCCCTATAACTCCTCCTATTGCTCCATATAACCACTCTCTATAACTCCTCCTATTACTCCATATAACCGCTCCCTATATCTCCTATTGCTCCATATAACCTCTCCCTATAACTATTATTTCTCCATATACCCGCTCCCTATAACTCCTATTGCCCCATATAGCCACTCCCTATGGCTCCTAATATCCCATATAACCACTCCCTATAACTCCTACTATTACCCCATATAACCGCTCCCGATAACTCCTCCCATTGCCCGATATAACCGCTCCCTATAAATCCTCCTATTACCCCATATAACCTCTCTATAACTCCTCCTATTGCCCTTTATACACGCTCCCTATAACTCCTCGTATTGCCCCATATAACCGCTCCCTATAACTCCTCGTATTGCCCCATATAACCGCTCCCATTAACTCCTCTAGTGCTTCGTTTAAGGAACTTTGCTCCAAATGACGTACTTTCGTTTTAATGCTTCTTAATGAATAATGCATGTTTTTTGTTTTGGGTTTTTTTTTAAGACAAAAAAAAACATTATTAATGATAAGTAAATGTTAATACTGCCGGCATGTTGTAAATATTGCTTAATGCGGCAAGCTTTAAAAATAAAATAAATAAAATAAAAAGAGAAGTCATGCTACCTTAGCTCAGCAAAAGATTTAATGGTCAGAACTGTGAAGGTTGCCGGTTTAATTTCACAGTTCACCAGTCGGGAAATTGATGCCGAAAAGATGCAGAGGAGCCAGGTTTCCAGTTTTCCCTCTACAGGACAGATATCATAGAGGCAGCAGGAATATGGAGCTGAATTTCATGTGTTCCTGGAAGTGAGAAGTCGCCTAGGAAAAAATATTTAAAGGGGAACAAATTATAAAAAGAAGAATGTGTGTGTGTGTGTGTGTGTGTATGTGTGTGTGTGTGTGTGTGTGTGTGTGTGTGTGAGAATTTATTAGCTCATGTTTTGGCTCAATCTCAGGAGAAAACAAACAAGCTAAGCCTGATATACCCTACCCGTCACCCTGTCACAGGGATTATTGCGCCAGAAAATCTAGGTGAACCACGTGATGTCACTGGGGTGACGTGGAGTGGAAGTGTGACCAAAAAGGGGATTGTATTGTATGTCTTTATTTATATAGCGCCATTAATGTACATAGCGCCATTAATGTACATAGTGCTTCACAGTAGTAATACATGTGGTAATCAAATAATTAACAGATAATATAAATAACAGGTCATGGGAATAAGTGCTTCAGACATAAAAGTATCATTAAGGAAGAGGAGTCCCTGCCCCGAGGAGCTTACAGTCTAATTGGATGGAACAATTCCCACAGATCAGAGATTCACAACGAGACACACCAAGATGATATCACAGAGTACACAGACACACACATATAGTAGCAGAAAGTGCATTGAATTACTGAAACCGAGAAACCTATGTGCGAGTTGCGTGTTCGCTGAAGAGAGCGGGCAGGGGAAACGGGACCGGGATAACCAAGCCGGGGATGTAACATTCAAATAATCAGTCACAATCAGTTTGCAGTGCTGCATAAATAAAGATCATGAAAAGCTTGGATTCCAGCATCTGTGGACCCAAGCAGCAAACTCGGTCCCCAATGTACCAAACAGCAGAGAAAAGGGCAGAGTAGAGAGAAAAAGATGCAGAGTAGTGGAAAACAGGACTGTTCAAGCCATAGTGCAAGTTGTTGCCATCAGTTGGACTAGCCGCAGCATCACTGTGTCGGTACATCATCAAAGACGCAGGGGTGGTGGAATGTGGTCACGTCCGTCTCAGTCTGATCTGTGGGCTCATAGTGCAGGCAGGTCAGAGTTCTCCCGACTGGGACCTGGCCATAAGGGTAATGCACATGATTCATCAATCCTAGGCATAGTCTGAGGTGAATGCATAATACAGATCCTCCGTATAGGGATCCAACCCAAACAGAACTGTCCCTGCCTCACCCTAATAGAGTATGTAGCTCACTAACGTCCCCTCGGGAGTCAAAAAGATGTGGGCAGTAAATTAACTAAGTCACCTGGCTACATAGCTAAAACACATGAGCAATCGTGGGGAAGTAGTAATACAGTCCAAGAGTGGCTTTATATACCCAATTACATATTGTAATCCAAAGCAGTCATAATCCAGCTGGCATATCTGATATAGATTCACAAGAGGGGTCCGGTAAATACAGGAATATCTCCACCTTTCCTGGCCATACTTAGTGTTATAGCTGTTAGGGTTACACAAAACAAATCCTTCAACCCTTAGGTTACAGTCAAGTGGATGCAGAGGTGGAGGAAATGAGATATGAGGACCAAATGCTCCGCTTTAGAATTAAATATGTTATGTAATAAGGTGACATCAATCAACACAAATCACAAAGGAGGACTGTCCTGTACGAGCACGTGACCTGCATACGGGACAAAGGTTAATACTTTGCTCGCAAGCTGGCCCTACTTTTCACTTTCACAAAGGTCCCTCAAATGAACATGATCTCCCCTTAATTCGTCCCAATATACCATCTGTCACAGATGGCACACAAGAGAGCACGTGACTTAGATATGCAATCAGGGCTAATACACACGGCTACTCTAGCCCAGGGGAGCGAAATCTTTTTCCCCTGCGCCCCCCTGCCGGCTGTCTTCCTCTCCGTGCGCCCAACCCTTACATTAGTTCCTAACGTCTGGGCGTCAAGACGTCACATGCGTTGCAATGACGAAGCGTCTCCAGAAACCAAGGTAAGTGAGGTTTACAGAGGCCTTTACCGCTTCCCCTGCATTTAATTTAAGTACCTTCAGGAAGCGTGCAGGGGCTCTGTAAACCCTGCGCCCCGTAGATAATGTCGCGCCCCCCATGGGGGAGTGCACCCCCTTCTCTAGCCAACTCACCTTTCTCCTGCACAAGGTACTTTTAATGAGTTAATATTAACCCCTTACTCGATTGCAATCATCTATACGCTTCCACCACCCGACAAATTATGGGAAATATGTCAATTCATGTATGTGCCAGGGTCTCAGGTCCCTGTTTATTATAGAAAAACTATGCACTTAAAACACAAATATCTGTAAAATGTGTCCAAAAATGTAAATACTCTCTCCAGAGCGTGCAACAGTTCATTCAGAGCCCCAAAGCATTACTTATTAAAGAATTGTTATATATAAAAATATATATATTTATTTATGGATATATATATAAATATATATATATATATATATACAGTGCTTCAGATTTACAGAAAAATATAATTACAAGAACATACAATTACAGTAAATGCAAAAGAGTTTCTTAAAATAACCGGATAAAATATAAAACCGAAATTCCTATACAATACTTTACCATGTGCCATAGGTTTTCCCCAGAGAGGTCACTAGCGTAGAAATATGAGAATTCACGTTTGTTCAAAAACACACCTCTGTTGAATTCTGATTGTATAACTCCCTGGAAAGCCCTATATACCATTCTTTTCCCATTGATACAACATAAGCCTGTCCCTGTCGTAAATCAGCTGCTAGGTTGACGGTTTTTAACAGAGGGGGGAAAAACTCTTTTGACTTTAAGAAGTTTTGCCTCAATATATAAACGCTCTCAACTTCCTTTCTCTAATACTTGGACACACGTGAGTCATATTAATAGATTCAGGTGATTATCACAGACGTAATGAGACTTAGGCCTCGGGCATGGTCAGCGCTTATGCGCTGAGGCGTGCTGCTGCTCGGCACTGAGCCCCTGCAGCCGCAATGAGAGCGGCTTTAGCAGGGGCTCGCGCACGCGCCCGCACACTTGGGGAAGCGTGTGTCTGACGGAGTTTTGAAATTTGGCGCTCGCCGGAGCGCAGGGCCGGTCACGTGAGCGGTTCGCCCAATGAGGGCGAACCAGCTCCGTGTCGTCACTGGCCCGCCCCCGACACACCCATGGACGGCGCGCTGTGTAAGGCCAGGGAAAGCACCGCTTTCCCTGAGCCTCAGCGCGCCTCCGCACTGTTTTGGGCACTATGTCCCAGGCCTAACTATGACCATCTTGCTCCTAAATTTGAGTGGCAAATGGATATCTGTTCTTGGCACCTCTTACCGATGTAGTGTGTGGTACGGTTTGATTTGTCTTTTTGCCACGATTTATAAATATGTACCTGTTATTATGCAGAGTAGATGACATCACATGATATTCTAATTTTTAATAAAGTCACTCTTTGGTTGAATACTTTCTTAGCCACGCCCCCTGAACCTTGCAGAACCCTCGAGAGAATGCTCTGAAAGAAGTTCTAAAAGGATCCTGTTTATAATGTTGTCTAGAGAGCCATATTTATTGTATGCCATCTCTGGCAAAACAACTGCCCTTGGCTCGAGACTCTATCAGCTCCATACCCCCCAACTGGTACTTTTAGTGGGCCATAAGTGATAACCCACCAATTAAGTCCTCTTTGAAGCTCTGGACAGACTCAGGAAGAGTCTTAACCTGTCATAAACCCAATATATTTTTTTTCCATCAAACTGTAGCTACGTTAACCCCTGAAGCACCAGATTGATTAAAATAATTGATATCTCATGATATTATCATGAAAAGGACCTTTCTCAAGGGGACTACAAATGTATAGTCCACGTGCAGTTGACGAATTCATGTGAATGCCGCTCCCTTTTCCCTCTCTCCTCCTCTCCCTCTATCCTCTCCCTCTACCCCTGAAGAAGAGCTCTGTGAGGTTCCAAACCTTGTATCCTGTAAATCATTGTTTGTCCAATAAGAGGCAAACTACCCGTTTCTTCCTTTTTCCCCACATTGTGTTTTTATTTATGCAGCGACAGCTGTGTACGCCGCCCTTTGCAGCAATACTATAGCAATTAAACCGCTCGGTGTCGTCAGGTCACGGTCAGCTTGCTCTTATGTGGGTCTGACCCAGTATTTTCGCCCCAGTTTAACCCAAGATTTGCAGCGGGGAAACTTTGATAATTAACCCCGCGGTCTCTGGTAAACGTTTTTGTTTTCTTTAACCTGTTGCTTTATTTAGATTTTTTTTTCTAGACTTGTCTTCCTAGGAATATTTCTTATGGCACGTTCGGCTTCCCTTCTGATGGCTGGTTTCCATACCCTTCAAAGACACTGATTACAATGAGCGTAGCTGGCAGGAACTGGCCTTAACGAGGAGCCTATGCAAACAAGGCTGCTTAACGATGCCGCGTGTTATGTAAATTCCAGCATCGTAAAGACTTTGTGGTTTAAATTGACAGCACAGCGCAAATCACAAAATAGCCTCCTGAAATGTGTGTGGCGTGACCGTGTCACCTTGTTTAACTAAACAGATAGGGAACAGTGGGGGTCGCTTACTAATTCTATCGTTAAAAAAGCCGGGGGGGGGGGGTTTATTGGTTAATTGTTTTTCAAGTTTGCCCTGGTTTTAGGCATACGTGACTTTTCATGCTGTTTGTGAACATTGCCATATTTTTAGCATTTCTATATGACCTTTGTATTAATAAGTTAATTATTTGCTAATTAAGACATGCTAACGTCAGGCTATACATATCAATTACCAATTCATTTTCTTTCTTACTGAGTGCAAAATACAATTTGTCTTAATTTGTGTTTTATCATCTTAAAATGTCACGCAATTAGCTGTGATGTTTGGGGTGTGAGAGTTTAGCACATACAGTATGCAGATCCCGTGTGGAGTTTCTTTGCGTGTTCCTTCCTGCTCTTCACATGCTGTATGTATCACTGGACTTATCCCCCTGTTACGGCTGTAAAGTACCAGCGTGAAGCAGTGGCAGTGGCATGTCAAAAAGCTTTTAATGTCAGCGATTTGCACTTAAATCCTCTCAACAAAAAACTGAGAATTATAACTGTTTTTAAATACGCTTTTAATGCTTCAACTCTAAACAATAGCTTTGATTGGGTAATCTATCATTTAATATTACAGTTTGCTTCTAAAGTAATTATGAAGCCTTCACTGGTGAAACAGATACATGGAGAGGCCCCTTGTAAGAGACTATGGGAGTTGAGCCACCCCCTCCCCCCCCCCAGTTATATAGCTTCCAGTTATAACATGAAACGGAACAAGAGACTCTGTGATTTCCTTCATTCCCCACCACCACCAGGGGCAGCAGCGAGCCCCATCTCCTCGGGATATAATACATATAGGCAGTGGTTGACAAATCACCAAAAAATCTACTCGCCACACAAAAAAATCTACTCGCCACCTAGTACTAAACGTGTGCTGCTTGGGCCAATATTTACTCGCCCGGGGGTTAAATCCACTCGCCCGGGGCGAGCAAATGTATACGTTTGTCGAACACTGCATATAGGGATCTGTTTCAGTATTGCATTGTTGCTTTGTACATTTGCAATGGTTTGCTGATGCCTAGCCTAGATTAACCGTTCGGGAACCCTATAGACGTAGCAACTACGTCATAATGTGTTCCAACGCTCCTGGGCCCCTTCATATGGTAGCTATGTCATTATCTTCCTACTGGTTTTTGTAGGGGATACCGCTCTCTGTGCTCCGACCGCGACCTATGAGGAAGTGGGATGGAAGGGGGAGAGCTCCTCGGCTTCCATTATGTCATCTCTCCCGGAGAGCTGAAGTGGTCGCGTGTAGAAGCAGTCATGTGATCGCCGGAGCCGTGGCACTCTGGTGCCGTGGCCCCTTCAGCACTTAAGTGGTTAAACCCCTTACATACCAGATGGACTTGGCATATGGTGTTTTGCAGGCCCATTTGGCACTGCAGAGGTTAATGTAGGCAGAACTGTGAATCAGAATGACTCCTCCCCTTTTATTTACAGAACATTATCATGCAACACACACCAGTACCTGCAACACACACCAGTACACAACCTGCAACACAACATCATTTGTGAAGTCATTTTCAATCAAATGATGACATTTTCTCCCAAAGGGGCCTGCAATGGATTGCTCTGCAGTCTGCTGCAGGCCACACTGGCAGTGAAAGGGTTAAGGTGACATTACTCCCTTCTAAACATATAATATGCAAACAGCCTCCTACACTGTGATATCCTGACAATGTTGGTCTTCAACATCTATGAAGAAATGATATGTTGTATAATTGTATATAAATATTTAATATAATATAATGATATTTTGTACTTGGTAGAAATGTATCACAAGTGCCAAAGAATCAGAGAATTGCGCTCCATATTTATTAAATGAAATGCAAACAGTTCCTGTTGGACTGATTGGCATAACACAGTGCATCCCACATTAGATGGCAAGTCGATGATACTATACACTGTGATTGCTCTTGCCCATGCTGGCAGGCGGCTCAAGCACTGCTGCATCCCCCACAACATCATCCTATTACATCTGCGCAGGAGCCTTATGCCAGAATAATAATATTTAAACCCCCAAGGCGTCTTTTGCTGTTATACCATTTATGAGACCAACAGAACAGTTCTGTATATGGGGAAAGTAAGACACAAGCTAATTTGTGATATCTCTCCAAATGCTGAGGGGTAAATGGCTAAGCTTAACACCGCTTTATTTCCCTGCGGAAACCCCCACTTATGGAATAAAAAGCAGATAAAATGCTGTTTTTCCACACCACCTCAGTCCTACTGTCTGGAGCAAACTCGTACCTACATTGAGGTTAATGATGAGCAAACTCCTGAGTTTCTGATAACATTCAAAATCAGGAGTATAGCGGATGTTTTTACTGCCACTTGGACTGCCCCTTTAAACATGTCACTGCCATTAGTATACTTTGGTCCTAAGGCTGGGATTATGGTCCCTGCGCGGCCGCGTGCGAACGAGCGCGCCACCGCGCGCACTCCTGCAGCCCAAGCCATTTGTGAAGCTGGTTCGCCCTCATTCATTGGCTGTTCCAGCTCACGTGCGCTGACGTCACGCGACAGCCACCTGAAAATATAACATTTGTATTTTCAAAACGCTGCCGCATCAACGCGACTCTTCGCCGGCAGGCGCGCAGGCACTGGGGTAACTTGCATAGCCCACTACAGGAAGCGTGATTTCCGGGCGCGCGTGCGCACGCAGAGATGCCCACCCCTTAATCTCAGCCTGAGAGGGTATGATTATTTTTAAATACAGAAAGTGTATTTCTGTCCTCCTGGTGTTTCCCTGAGTCTCCCACCCTCCAGCTTCAGAGCAGGACCTCTTGTCCTAGCACTTCTTATTATTAGACTGTAAGCTCCTCGGGGCAGGGACTCCTCTTCCGAAATGTTACTTTTATGTCTAAAGCACTTATTCCCATGATCTGTTATTTATATTATCTGTTATTTATTTGATTACCCCATGTATTACTACTGTGAAGCGCTATGTACATTAATGGCGCTATATAAATAAAGACATACAATACAATACGGGAAATTCTTCCATTCTGCACCTTACTTACAGTCTTAAATGTATATAACCATCCACAGTGTAAAACCTCTCCCTCCTTTCTCTCACATTACTTGTTCCCTCTCCCTCCTTTCTCTCACATTACTCGTTCCCTCTCCCTCCTTTCTCTCACATTACTCGTTCCCTCTCCCTCCTTTCTCTCACATTACTCGTTCCCTCTCCCTCCTTTCTCTCACATTACTCGTTCCCTCTCCCTCCTTTCTCTCACATTACTCGTTCCCTCTCCCTCCTTTCTCTCACATTACTCGTTCCTTCTCCCTCCTTTCTCTCACATTGCTCGTTCCCTCTCCCTCCTTTCTCTCACATTACTCGTTCCTTCTCCCTCCTTTCTCTCACATTACTCGTTCCCTCTCCCTCCTTTCTCTCACATTGCTCGTTCCCTCTCCCTCCTTTCTCTCACATTACTTGTTCCCTCTCCCTCCTTTCTCTCACATTACTCGTTCCCTCTCCCTCCTTTCTCTCACATTGCTCGTTCCCTCTCCCTCCTTTCTCTCACATTACTCGTTCCCTCTCCCTCCTTTCTCTCACATTACTCGTTCCCTCTCCCTCCTTTCTCTCACATTACTCGTTCCCTCTCCCTCCTTTCTCTCACATTACTCGTTCCTTCTCCCTCCTTTCTCTCACATTACTCGTTCCCTCTCCCTCCTTTCTCTCACATTGCTCGTTCCCTCTCCCTCCTTTCTCTCACATTACTTGTTCCCTCTCCCTCCTTTCTCTCACATTACTCGTTCCCTCTCCCTCCTTTCTCTCACATTACTCGTTCCCTCTCCCTTCTTTCTCTCACATTACTCGTTCCCTCTCCCTCCTTTCTCTCACATTACTCGTTCCCTCTCCCTCCTTTCTCTCACATTACTCGTTCCCTCCTTTCTCTCACATTACTCGTTCCCTCTCCCTCCTTTCTCTCACATTACTCGTTCCCTCTCCCTACTTTCTCTCACATTACTCGTTCCCTCTCCCTCCTTTCTCTCACATTACTCGTTCCCTCTCCCTCCTTTCTCTCACATTACTCGTTCCCTCTCCCTCCTTTCTCTCACATTACTCGTTCCCTCTCCCTCCTTTCTCTCACATTACTCGTTCCCTCTCCCTCCTTTCTCTCACATTACTCGTTCCCTCTCCCTCCTTTCTCTCACATTACTCGTTCCCTCTCCCTCCTTTCTCTCACATTACTCGTTCCCTCTCCCTCCTTTCTCTCACATTACTCGTTCCCTCTCCCTCCTTTCTCTCACATTGCTCGTTCCCTCTCCCTCCTTTCTCTCACATTACTCGTTCCCTCTCCCTCCTTTCTCTCACATTACTCGTTCCCTCTCCCTCCTTTCTCTCACATTACTCGTTCCCTCTCCCTCCTTTCTCTCACATTACTCGTTCCCTCTCCCTCCTTTCTCTCACATTACTCGTTCCCTCTCCCTCCTTTCTCTCACATTACTCGTTCCCTCTCCCTCCTTTCTCTCACATTACTCGTTCCCTCTCCCTCCTTTCTCTCACATTACTCGTTCCCTCTCCCTCCTTTCTCTCACATTACTCGTTCCCTCTCCCTCCTTTCTCTCACATTACTCGTTCCCTCTCCCTCCTTTCTCTCACATTGCTCGTTCCCTCTCCCTCCTTTCTCTCACATTACTCGTTCCCTCTCCCTCCTTTCTCTCACATTACTCGTTCCCTCTCCCTCCTTTCTCTCACATTACTCGTTCCCTCTCCCTCCTTTCTCTCACATTACTCGTTCCCTCTCCCTCCTTTCTCTCACATTACTCGTTCCCTCTCCTTCCTTTCTCTCACATTATTCGTTCCCTCTCCCTCCTTTCTCTCACATTACTCGTTCCCTCTCCCTCCTTTCTCTCACATTACTCGTTCCCTCTCCCTTCTTTCTCTTACATTACTCGTTCCCTCTCCCTCCTTTCTCTCACATTACTCGTTCCCTCTCCCTTCTTTCTCTTTTATATCCATTTCTCCCCTTCTCTTTCTCACACGCCCCTCTTTTACACACTTTCCTCACCCTCACACCCCTCTCCCTCCTTTCTTTCTCATATCAGTCTCCCTCACTTGCACACCCTCTCTCTTTCTCTCACTCTTTCACTCTCACACTCTATATATCTCACACCCGCATTCTCTCACACCATCTCTCTCATCCCCTCACACTCACCCCTCACACACACACACACACACACACACACACACACACACACACACACACACACACACACTGTCTCAACCCCTCTCACACTCACACACATCACCTCTCACACACACACACCCTCCTCTCTCTTTTACACACACACACACACACACACACTCTCTCTCTCTTTCACTCTATCACCCTCTCTCTCTCATGCTTTCACTCTCACATTTTCCCGCACCTGCATTTTTTCCTCGCACCATCTCTCTCTTTTACACCTCTCTTACCCCGATCCCGCTCTTACACTCACACACCCTCACTCACTCACTCACTCACTCACACACACACACACACACACCCTCCAGCCTCCACGCCTGCCACCCCGCAGCACCCTCTGGCCTCCACGCCTGCCACCCCGCAGCACCCTCCGGCCTCCACGCCTGCCACCCCGCAGCACCCTCCGGCCTCCACGCCTGCCACCCCGCAGCACCCTCCGGCCTCCACGCCTGCCACCCCGCAGCACCCTCCGGCCTCCACGCCTGCCACCCCGCAGCACCCTCCGGCCTCCACGCCTGCCACCCCGCAGCACCCTCCGGCCTCCACGCCTGCCACCCAGCAGCACCCTCCGGCCTCCACGCCTGCCACCCCGCAGCACCCTCCGGCCTCCACGCCTGCCACCCCGCAGCACCCTCCGGCCTCTACGCCTGCCACCCCGCAGCACCCTCCGGCCTCCACGCCTGCCACCCCGCAGCACCCTCCGGCCTCCACGCCTGCCACCCCGCAGCACCCTCCGGCCTCCACGCCTGCCACCCCGCAGCACCCTCCGGCCTCTATGCCTGACGCCGCTCACCCTCCGGCCTCCACGCCTGCCACCCCGCAGCGCCCTCCGGCCTCCACGCCTGCCACCCCGCAGCACTCTCCGGCCTCTATGCCTGACGCCGCTCACCCTCCGGCCTCCACGCCTGTCACCCCGCAGCACCCTCCGGCCTCTACGCCTGCCACCCCGCAGCACCCTCCGGCCTCCACGCCTGCCACCCCGCAGCACCCTCCGGCCTCTACGCCTGCCACCCCGCAGCACCCTCCGGCCTCCACGCATGACACCGCTCACACTCCGGCCTCCACGCCTGCCACCCCGCAGCACCCTCCGGCCTCCACGCCTGCCACCCCGCAGCACCCTCCGGCCTCCACGCCTGCCACCCCGCAGCACCCTCCGGCCTCCACGCCTGCCACCCCGCAGCACCCTCCGGCCTCCACCCCGCAGCACCCTCCGGCCTCCACGCATGACACCGCTCACACTCCGGCCTCCACGCCTGCCACCCCGCAGCACCCTCCGGCCTCCACGCCTGCCACCCCGCAGCACCCTCCGGCCTCCACGCCTGCCACCCCGCAGCACCCTCCGGCCTCCACGCCTGCCACCCCGCAGCACCCTCCGGCCTCCACCCCGCAGCACCCTCCGGCCTCCACGCCTGCCACCCCGCAGCACCCTCCGGCCTCCACGCCTGCCACCCCGCAGCACCCTCCGGCCTCTACGCCTGCCACCCCGCAGCACCCTCCGGCCTCCACGCCTGCCACCCCGCAGCACCCTCCGGCCTCCACGCCTGCCACCCCGCAGCACCCTCCGGCCTCCACGCCTGCCACCCCGCAGCACCCTCCGGCCTCCACGCCTGCCACCCCGCAGCACCCTCCGGCCTCCACGCCTGCCACCCCGCAGCACCCTCCGGCCTCTATGCCTGACGCCGCTCACCCTCCGGCCTCCACGCCTGCCACCCCGCAGCGCCCTCCGGCCTCCACGCCTGCCACCCCGCAGCACCCTCCGGCCTCTATGCCTGACGCCGCTCACCCTCCGGCCTCTATGCCTGTCACCCCGCAGCACCCTCCGGCCTCTACGCCTGCCACCCCGCAGCACCCTCCGGCCTCCACGCCTGCCACCCCGCAGCACCCTCCGGCCTCCACGCCTGACACCGCTCACACTCCGGCCTCCACGCCTGCCACCCCGCAGCACCCTCCGGCCTCTACGCCTGCCACCCCGCAGCACCCTCCGGCCTCCACGCCTGCCACCCCGCAGCACCCTCCGGCCTCCACGCCTGCCACCCCGCAGCACCCTCCGGCCTCCACGCCTGCCACCCCGCAGCACCCTCCGGCCTCCACGCCTGCCACCCCGCAGCACCCTCCGGCCTCCACGCCTGCCACCCCGCAGCACCCTCCGGCCTCCACGCCTGCCACCCCGCAGCACCCTCCGGCCTCCACGCCTGCCACCCCGCAGCACCCTCCGGCCTCCACGCCTGCCACCCCGCAGCACCCTCCGGCCTCTATGCCTGACGCCGCTCACACTCTGGCCTCTATGCCTGACGCCGCTCACACTCCGGCCTCTATGCCTGACGCCGCTCACACTCCGGCCTCTATGCCTGACGCCGCTCACACTCCGGCCTCTATGCCTGACGCCGCTCACCCTCCGGCCTCTATGCCTGACGCCGCTCACACTCTGGCCTCTATGCCTGACGCCGCTCACACTCCGGCCTCTATGCCTGACGCCGCTCACACTCTGGCCTCTATGCCTGACGCCGCTCACACTCCGGCCTCTATGCCTGACGCCGCTCACACTCTGGCCTCTATGCCTGACGCCGCTCACACTCCGGCCTCTATGCCTGACGCCGCTCACACTCCGGCCTCTATGCCTGACGCCGCTCACACTCTGGCCTCCTTACACACCCTAAAAGGAAAATAACACATTTGTAATTTACCTCCAGAGAAACAAAAGCAAGAACATCTTAGTTTTAACGGTTACACGTGTTTGAGGCAGAGAATTAGATGCTGTTTTTGGTCAGCTACCAGGAATTGCACAGAAGAGAGTGGGGGGGATGAAGGAAAACAAACCCCTGAACATCACAGTGTTTTGCTGTGTTCAGTGGGTGGGACGGAGGCAGCATCTGCTGCAGGCTGCGATGTGTCTGCGTTTTCTTATTCCCGGTGACAGCATTGATAAATTGCCAGACAGAAGGGTACATCTGTCTGTGGTGCGTGCTAACCTTTTGCACCATGCTACAGATAGCCCGAAACCACACGCAGGGAAGACATTTTTGACAGGAGTTTTGGGTGTGGGGGGTAAGGGGGCGGTTAGGGTTCATAATTACATTGCAAACAAAAACCAGTTTTGAGGTCTGATCACCAAAACCCATTAGATAATAATTGTCAATCTTTTGTTTGCTGTTAAATTTTTAAACGTTGAAAAAAATATAGATAAAATATCACAATTGTATGATTTTAACATGAATTGTGTCAACATTTAACGTATAGGCGCAATCCATGCAATATCCTACATGCATGTTGAAAAAAAAATGAATAAAAAAAATCTTTAGAATTAGATAATACTTAAAATATGTTTTTAAATTCAACTCTTAATGCCATTTTTTATTAGTTTTCATATACTGGGCATCCTTTGATTTCTATAGCAGGCTTTAGCCACCACCCCAGCAGTGTATGGTTTTGTAACACTTTTTGTGATAATTTGTTGCCAATGTTCCCAGCAGTTTGAGATGCAAACTGTAACAATAGGTAATGTTACCGTAGTAATATAAGGGTACATTGTAGCTGCTGAGTTACACAGACTGAAGGCTTGATTGAAGCTGAAAAGAATCCTGGGAAGCAGGGCCGGAAACTCCGCCTATGGCCGCCAGCCCCTCCGACTCCCACGGGCCCTAAGAATGTGCCTAATTTGCCAGTACGTTAAAATACTTTACCTCTTGTTTCGATGGCTGGGATCGGACGGGAGCCGGACGGAGAGCACAGGAGGGCATGTGGAGGGAGAGAGGGGGGGAGCTGCACGGAGAGCACAGAGGGCATGTGGACGGAGAGAGAGGGGGGGAGCTGCACTGAGAGCACAGAGGGCATGTGGAGGGAGAGAGGGGGGGGAGTTGCACGGAGAGCTGAGCCCAGAGAGCTGCAGAAGGCATGTGGGGGGTCCCTCCTGCAGGTGAGGCGGCGGTGCCGAGGAGCGGGCGCCTCTGCTCGTGGGTAGTGTTGCTGGAGGCGCCGGGGAGGCTGGGGTTTGCTGTGAGGGGGAGTGGAGAGAGGTGAGGCGGTGGCACCGAGGAGCTTGCGGCGATGCCCGTGGGTAGCGGGGTCAGTGGCTGGTGAGTGTGACCAATGAGAGGTGTGCGGGGGCGGGCGGTCCAAGGGAGCAATCTGATTGGCCGGAGGCTGAGTGACAGACCGACGGACCAATCAGATTGCCCCTAGACACGGACATACAATGGTTTAAAAAATATAGATATAGATTATTTTCCTGTCCACTAGGATATAATCTATCCTTAAAGACTTTGTGTGGGTAGGAGTAAAATGTGAATTCTCTCTCCATGGGGTGAAAGTGTCTGCAGCTATCTATTATTTCTAGCGATTCGTTCATATGTTGGAAGGTTTCACTTCCTATTGTTTTTGGTGGTCTAGATCAAGGGCGCGCAATGTGGGGGCTGGGGGCGCGAGACTCTCTGGGGGTGGGGGGGGGCGCGATGCTAACACAGGCCCTGCACACTTCCCAAGGGCATTTAAATGAAATGCCGGGGTAGTGGCGAAGGCCTCTGTAAGGTCCCTTACCTTGGCACAGATACCTTCTGTTGACGTTTCGCCATGGCAACGCTGTGTCAAATGCCGCCGTGGGTCACGTGACGCCGCGTTGCCATGGCAACAACATCCCATTACGTCAGAACGCCGGAGCCAAGGTAAGGAGGGGGGCACGAGCAGGGGGGGACAGCCAGAAGGGGGGCCACAGGGGAGAAAGATTGCGCACCCCTGGTCTAGATTCTTTATTTCTAGATTTATCTATTAAGTTGATATGGCATTTATTCAGGTCTCCCCATATATTCAGGTCTCCCCATATATTCAGGTCTCCCCATATATTCAGGTCTCCCCATATATTCAGGTCTCCCCATATATTCAGGTCTCCCCATATATTCAGGTCTCCCCATATATTCAGGTCTCCCCATATATTCAGGTCTCCCCATATATTCAGGTCTCCCCATATATTCAGGTCTCCCCGAGAATAATTTGGATCGGTTTAAATCCTATTGTCTTGCTCACTAAGTCTGTGAAAAATGTAGAGGAGTTCTCATTTGTGGCAAATACATTAATTACAATGATTCTTCAACCCGCGACTGTGTTATCAATCAGAACCATGCTACCACCTCATCATACTGCAGCCCCTCCCGTAGCAGTATGGTTACCCGTCTCCCCTTCCCGGCATACCACGCGGCCCAGCACTTCTCTACACATGTTCCTTCTAATTGTGCATGTTCTAGATTATTTAGGTGCGCCTCTTGTACTAGGCCTAGATCTACTTTGTTAATCTGTTGAGGGCGGAGTATCTTTGCTCTCTTTATTTGGGAATTAATTCCCTTTACGTTCCATGTGTAGATTTTATCATTTATTCACTGCACCTTTCGATGGGGGAGGGCTCTATTTGATTTCTTTTCAGGCAACGTTCCTGTAATGTGGCCCTGAGCGGAGGGGAGAAGAGCTCCTGCACATGCCATGATGCATGGAAAGCCCTCTAAAAATACTATCCTCACCCATCCTTCCTTCTGGGCCGGGCAGGGTCTTCCCCGGAGCTCACCATATGCTTACCTTTTACTAATATCAATTATGAGCGGAGGTAATTGCATCTTCAGGCTCTTCGTTTCTCTCCACTGCTTTTCACCCACAGATATAAATGGGACCACACTCCTCTCCCCCCACCCCCCCTTTTCGGCTAAAATATTCATGTAATCAGTGTTTATTTGGTGTATAGAGATACTCTCATCATTATGCAGTGCAGCGTGTTCATTATCAATGTATTAATACTCCACATCATCATTTTACATTGCAGTGTATTCATTATCAGTGTATGAAGATGCTCAGTATTGTTATACAGCGCAGCATCTTCATTATCAGTATATAGAGATACTCAATACAATACAACACGGCATGCTCATCATTAACTTTTATTATTATCTTTTATTTGTATGGGGTCAACATGAGCCACAGCGCAGTACAATGTGGAAATGAGGACAATAACATTGTATGACAAAGTACATATATGTTAAGAAAAACTGAGACAATAGTAAGGAGGTCCCAGCCCCAAGCAGCTTCCAATCTGAAAGGAGGGGGCTGGAGATGCAAGGAATAGTGTTTGCCAGATTCCTATCCAGGGTTTAGCTATTAACATCAGGATTCTGAACATGTGGTTCTAGGATGAAAGTTAAATAAATAAGTCAGGTGTTGTGTAGGTCTCCTTTTAAGGAATGTTTAAATATTTATATGGTAAGGGGGAGTCTGATGTGTGGAAGAGAATGCCAGAGTTTGGGGGGAAAGTAGGAGTGGGAGGAAATAATAAGGGAAGCGAAGAGACGTAGATCAGAATGCAGACTGCGTGTAGGAAGATACTTGGAAAGGAGGTCAGAGAAGTAGAAAGGAGCTGTATTATGTAAAGCCTTATAGGTGAGGACATGTGCCTTGAATTTGACTCTGTAGGGTAGGTGTAGCCAATGAAGTGTCTTGAATAATGGTGCAGCAGAAGCAGAGCGGTTGGTTAGATAAGAGCCAGGCAGCAGCAGATAGAATGAGAAGAGACATTAGAGAGGAGACCAACTGGAAGCAGGTGGCAGTAGTCCAGTCGGGATATAATGGGCGCATGAGTAAGAATTTTGGTGGATTATTCTATGAGGAAGGGACTTTTTTTTACCAATATTGCAGAGGTGGTGATTTGAAGAGGTACTGAATGTGCAGGAGGAATCAAGAATGACACCTTGGCATCTAGGTTGGGGTATCAGGATTATGGTGGACTCCTCTATTGCAAGTAAGAAATCCGGTACAGGTGTTAAGCTAGGAGGAGGGAAAAGAAAGTTCAGTTTGTGGACATGTTAAGTTTAAGATAGTGATTGGACATAAATGAGGAGATAGCAGAAAGACAGTTCGTGATATGAGACTGGTGAGAAGTCAGGAGAGGAGAGGTAGATTTTGGTATCATAAGCAAAGAGGTGCTTGTGAAAACCAAATGACCGTATTCGTTTACAGATGGGAAAAGTATAAACGGAGAAGGGTTGAGGGGGAGGGGCTCTTTTTTTTTTTTTGGAAGGGTAGATGTCCAAAAACAGAACCCTGGGATATACCAACTGTGAGTGGGAGTGAAGAGGAGGATGTGCCAGCAACGGAACCACTAAGTGGGTTAGATGTAAACCAGAAAAGGGCAGTGCCACGGAGGCTAATAGAATGGAGGTTGTGCAGAAGGAGGGGTTTATCAACAGTATCAAAAGCAGCAGAAAGGTCCAAAAGAATAAGTAAGGAGAACTGCTCTTGTGATTTAGCCTCCAGTAGATCATTAGTGACGTGTTAGGACAGTCTCAGTGGAGTCAGGATGGAATCCAGACTGGAGTGTGTCAAGGAGCGTTAGAAGAAGAAAGTCCAGCATTCGCATACACATACAAAAGAATATTTCAAGAAGTTTGGATGCAAATGGCAGCAGGGAGATAGGGCGGTAGCTGGAAGGGGAGGCTGGATCGGGAGAAGGTTTTTTCAGAATAAGTGTGACACAATTTGAATAAGTGAAATAGACCGCTATCACCTTGAGTAGTTTGAACAATGTAGATATAAATGACAGGTGCTGTAAGGGTATTGAATACAATAGTATCGGTGGTGATCAAAGAGTTTGATCAAAAAAGAAACCCTTCTAGGTAGCAATCTCTTGTCATATGTGTAGTGTCATATTTATGGACTTAAATGGTCCAGCAGTTAGATACTGTATGTCTGAGTAGTGCCCAGATTCACAGGGGAAGTCAAAAAATAATAAAATTTTATTACATCTACATAGATATTAAAAACACATATACATTATTAAAAATCCCTATTAGTTAGAGTGGTGGATATGTTTTTATCATAAATCAATTGGTGTAATACCATATGTAAGACATATCTTGACTGTCCGAGTCACAGCTACAGTATAAATACGGTCTCTTGACCAAAACCAATGGATATTGCAGGTGTATAATGTGTATCAATCACAGCATGATCACTCGGAGGTGAAACACAATCCCTGTATGTACTACAGGGTTAAATCTAGGAGCATATAGAGGTGTGGTGTGGGATAGGTAATACGTAAAACAGAGAAAGAAACCTTGCAGATATATATCAAAGCTGATGTCGTAGTATACAGATGGTACTGATATATCAAGGCAGAAATTGTACATATATCTCTGCTATATCGCAGTATATAGTAGACTCTGTATGTATGCTCTCTGGCTCTCCCAACACTACAGTGCTATGTATTATTGTTCAATAAATTGAACCAGTACCATATAGGTAAATACACGCACTCATAGGATACTCCGTGGTCGTAGGGTAATGTGATATAATTCACTACAGTTATCCTCTGTAGCCAAACATAAAGCTCCTATATGGCGCCAAAGAGTAAATACTCTTGTATAGTTAAAATAGTTTAACTCGTATTCGCCTAGTCACAGGAAAAGGCTGGCTGCCTTGTGTGCTGCAGAGATCAATACAAGCCTGCTGTTGATGCCGGTTACGGAAAGTCGCCACCCAATGACGTCACGACTGTGACGCCTTACGTCCCCCTATATGCCTTGATATATCAGTACCATCTGTATACTACGACATCAGCTTTGATATATATCTGCAAGGTTTCTTTCTCTGTTTTACGTATTACCTATCCCACACCACACCTCTATATGCTCCTAGATCTAACCCAGTAGTACATACAGGGATTGTGTTTCACCTCCGAGTGATCATGCTGTGATTGATACACATTATACACCTGCAATATCCATTGGTTTTGGTCAAGAGACCGTATTTATAGGTGTGACTCGGAAAGTCAAGATATGTCTTACATATGGTATTACACCAATTGATTTATGATAAAAACATATCCACCACTCTAACTAATAGGGATTTTTAATAATGTATATGTGTTTTTAATATCTATGTAGATTTAATAAAATTTTATTATTTTTTGACTTCCCCTGAGAATCTGGGCACTACTCAGACATACAGTATTTAACTGCTGGACCATTTAAGTCCATAAATATGACACTACACATATGACAAGAGATTGTTGATCACCACCGATACTAAGTGTGACACAAGCCTGCTTGAAGGATGAATGAAATAAGCTTGTGTTTATGAGAGAGAGGTTGAAGGGACGAGTTAGTGTACTGTAGAAATACTTGTGGTGGAGAGTGAGAAGAGGGGATGTGAAGGGATAGGAAGAAAAGTGCATGTTGTAGAGGGGTGTGAGGAGAGGAGAAGGGAGACTTCCTCCTCAGTAACTAGTTGGATAGAGTGGAGGATTGCTTTGGGCACATGGTGGGAACTGTTTTGTGTAGCTGGGGCTGGATAAAGTGCCTTATTTGTGTCAAATAGCATTGACTTTATCTTTAAAGTGGTAAGCAACGTCTTGAACCGTAATGTAGGTAATGGGAACTGGCATGGGTGGGCAAAGGAGAAAGTTAAAAGTGGAAAGCAGGTGTTGTGGATTGGAGCACATGGTAGATATGAGGGAGTAAAAGTAGTTTTTGTTTGGAAAGGGATAGGGCAGCATTATAGGTTGAAACAATTAATTTGAAGTGTGTGAAATCTGCTGTAGGGCTTGAGTTCCTCAATTGGCATTAGGCAATGTGGGAGCATCGCTGGAGGTAACGTGTTTTGCTGGAGTGCGATGGTTTAGGGTGGACGGTAGCAGCGAATTGTAGCAGGAGCAATCTGGTCAAGGGTGTATGAGAGATAACTATTGTATAGGGAGGTGGCCAAGTCAAGACAGGGTTCTTAGAGGAGAAGAGAGGATGGTTTGCAGAGCGGTGGGAACCTGAGAATCCTCCATTACATAATTTCTGGGGCAGCACGTGTGAGAAGAGTTTGGTGAGGGGAAAGGACGTAAAGTGAGGGGGGATGAGATGATGATCATAGAGAGGTGAGTTGAAGGAATTAGAGGGGGAGCAGAGATGAGACAACACAAGGTCAAGTGAGGGACCATCACAATGCATACGGGAGCTGGTCCACTGGCAGCAACTAAAGGAAAGGAGGTTAAGGACAGGAGAGGAGGCTGCTGGAGAATTAGGAGTGTCAGTGCTGCGTGAACATTATCAGTGTATAGAAATACCCACCATATTTATATAGCGTAGCGTGTTTTGTTACTAGTGTATAGAGATACTCACCATCATTATACAGGGCAGTGTGTTCCTTATTGTAAGAGATGTGTGCAGAGGTATATTTAATGGAGACCGATTAGGGTGAAATGAAATCCTGGCTTTATTGCCCGTGTTCCTTTAACAAGGCAAAACATTCAAAATAAACGCCTACTCCGCTTTGGAGTATATCTAAACCTTTACTCCAGCCCTCTCTAACTGGGTGGCTAGCTAAGCAAGTTACCACCGCAAATATGTATGTGTGTATATGTATGTGTGTATATATATGTGTGTGTGTGTACATATATATACACACACACAACAGTCCAAGAAGAAGTCTTGTATCTGTTTCTGTTGTTGCAGCTGTAGGGGAAGGCCTCTCTGCTCTCCTGGGTCAGCATCCTTGTGTGCTATAGCACTCTCTGTGTCCAGGTATAGAGGTCTTGTCCCCTTGTCTTGCTGTCAGCATGCAGTCCTTCTGTGTGCATCAAGACATCATCTTTTCCTCAGGTCAGCCCAGTTGTGGGCTAAGGAAAATCTCTGCAGTCTTCCTTCTCCTTATGTCAGCCCAATTGTGAGCTAAGGAATCTCTCCTGTGTCTCACATCAGGCTTTTTACAGAGCTCTCATTAGTCCAGGTGGAGACTAGTTAATTGAGTGGCTGCAATTAACTGTCTCTCTGCTGGATTCTCAGACCTCTGAGGCTCCTTTATTTAAACAGGGATATGTCCCTGTTACACTTATCAGTGTGTAGAGCTACTCGCTATCATTATACAGCACAGAGTGGTTATTATCAGAGGCACACAAGTTTACAGAGATACTATTAATAGATGTATTCTTTCCTCTCTGTACAGGACATGCTGCATTAATCACAATGTTCAGCTGCTCAGATATTGAAATATATCAGAGCATTTCTCATCCGAGTGTCTGTCCCTACAAGTTATAGGATCAGACATGGGTTAAACTGATGAAAAGTCGAGATTTATCTTCCTGTCAAAATAACCCTCAGATAAAATATGTTAGCAGTCAGCGTTGGACATCGTGTGTGTGTGTGTTGCTGAGATCGTCTTCTCCCCTCCCAAATGGTCTTTTTTTGCACTTAAACTGAGTCACAGGACACTGTTTTATGAAAGTTTTGTAGCTTCAGAACTGGTGCAAAAAATGCAAACATGTAATTCATATTATGGAATATGTTGATAAATCTAGTGCCATTTTTTAGCAGTTTATTCATATATTGATTGTGATTTAGGGAGTTATACGGGGTAATAGGAGGAGTTCTAGGGAGCGTTTATAATAGGAGGATTTATATGGGGTAATAGGAGTTATAGGGATCGGTTATATTGGGTAATAGGAGGTGTTATAGGGAGCGGTTATATTGGGTAATAGGAGTAGTTATGGGGATCTGTATGTCACAGGAGACCAGGCAATTACAATTACACCTTTAAACCAGGATCATTTCACTGAGCAAAACAAGATAATGAAATAAATGTAATTTATTCACTTAAAATAGGCACACACACAATGTTACATAATTTACAGTAAAAAGACATACTTGGGGAATTAGGACAGACAAAGCTATACTTTCCTAGGTATAGGGGCTTATCGCCAAGCTTACCCTAAAAAGTGTTAGATTGAAACCACCATGCAGTTCCCGCCGCCACAGCCCCCCTATCTCTCCACAGGGCTGAGATTCACTTGCTGCTTGGAATCAAGAAAACTTTAAAATCTTGAGAGAAACTTAGAGAAGTCCCAAATCTGAGCGGTGTAAGGTTTGTTAAAACCTCTCTGTTCCTTTCCCAGAATTCTATCCCGCTATCAGGAGCGTGAGAAATTTCCCTAGCAACCAATCTGAGACAAACCAGTAACAAAAACAGGGTTTCTTAAACATCTGACTGAACCTAGGGGCAGGTGAAATATGGCCTCTCTGCCCCTGCTTCCCTCCATGCTGTTACGCCGGTGCTGCACGCAGACCAGACCCGTCCCCTGAGCTGAAGGGGGAAGTGGTAATACACGCACCCGCAGCAAAGGCAGCGTGTCCGGAGTGTGGTATGAAGCGTTGCCAGGCCAGGTGTAGTAAGGTAGACAATACTTGCCGGTACCGGTTGTAGATAGAGTGAAGGATGCCTCGCCGAAGTCAGGGAGTGGAGAGCAGAGATAGGTCGTTGTCCAAGCCGTGTTCAAGGGGTTACCAGAGTGAGCGTTGTCCAAGGAGTGCCGAGATCGAGAGCCAGAGGGGGTAGTCGTACGAGCCGCGTCAGAACCTGTGAAAACACTGAGAGAATCCAGAAGTACTTCCATGCAGAGACTATGTCGAGCAAAGACTGAGAGCAGAGAGGAGATAGATAAAGCAGGAAGGTCCAATTAGGAACGGAGGCGGGACAGGAAGAGCTACAGGGAGACACTGCAGATTGGTGCAGGCATAACAGGCCAGGTGAGTCTTGTTGGTAACCTGAGTATGCTCGTGTGGTGTGCGGGGACGGAGCCTGAGGTCCGGGGGACGGGAAGACGAGTGTGCAGAATGAGCGCGCTCCGTAACACGTGTACGCGCGTGGACCGAGCCAGTGGATGGTGCAGGTGTGTGCGCACGGGAGGGCGTGGGCGCGCCCGGCGCTGAGCAGAGGAATCGCCGAGGGGAGTGATCCCGCGGCAGGGGCGGGGAGCCGCAGAGGTCGGTAAGGCAGGATTGTTTTGTGTGTCCAGGGACTCCCTGAGGGGAGAGAGTGCTCTGTGTGGGGAGCGTGGAGGACGCCGATTCCTGACACATGCCCCCCACGGTGAGACTCCGGACAGTCTGTGTAGACCAAATGGACAGGCACATTGCATCCCTTTGATCTGAGGAAGTGGATAATTGAATCACACCTTGAACATCCTCTGGGCCTTTCATCCCCAGATGTCCTGTGCCCAAAGCATATGTTTTAAAACACACAGTTTAATAAACTATACTTTTATACTGTGTCTTGCTAAAAATGTCTAAGTCTTTCTTTGGTGTCAGGGATAGAATAAGAATGTATACTCTCTGTTCTCACTACCCATATCCCCGCCACACTGCAAAAACCTGACTTTACACTTTTACACAAAATAAACCTCGCAGCTTTATCAGATAGATGTAGCATCCCCATAACCCCTATACCAGGTTCAGTGTGAGTTGGGCATGAACTGGACACCCCCCTTTATACTAGGGATCCCTGTACCATTCTGGGGATACCTTGATCCCCTATGCCCCTTTTATCTTTCTGGTCTGTGCTGAAGCAGGGACTCCTGGTGGTGAGCTGCAAGAACGTTTTCAGGGTAGGTGTTTGAGCGGAGCACTGTGTTTCAATATATCCGAGAATTCTACCTGATTCCCGGCTACATTTTTGGGGTATCCAGTAACTCTGGAACTCCGCTACATAGCCACAATCTGTATAGAGTTTCTCCGTAAAACCCACCCTGAACCTCATAGCCTGGCAATCTCTGCATGCTGGCACTCCTGGAAAGAAAAAGCATAAAAATTTGTTGTTTTCGCATTTTTTACATACAAGCACAGTATTACATACACCAGCGGTGCGCATACTGGAGGGCACGCCCCCAAGGGGGGCGTGAGACTGACTGCGGGGGGCATGGGGTTTACAGAGGCCCCGTGCGCTTCCCGAAGGCACTTAAATTAAGTGCCAGGGAAGCGGCGAAGGCCTCTATAAACCTCACTTACCTTGGCTCCGGCGGCTTCTTAGATGCGTCGCCATGGCAACGCGGCATCAAATGACAGCACAAGGGCATGTCATGATGCCGGAGCCGAGGTAACGGGGGGCGCGGAGAGAGGGGTACTGCCGACAGGGGGGCGCAGGGAAAAAGGTTTGCACTCCCCTGACATACACGACAGTCAGCTCCAAGAGCTGACACTCTAGGACCCCAAAACATGGATCAGGGGCAACCAAGTGGGCTTAACCTTTATTAGTGAGCCTGGTTACCCCTTCACCGTCACACCGTTATACGGAGTAATAGGTGGAGCCAACCCACCATTGCACGCCCTCTGCTAGTTCAGCATACATCTTCCATTTTAATCATTCACATTTTTTTCTATGTGCTTTATTTTTTTACCTGCCCTTTTTTTTCTGTACATAAAAACAAGAAACGATTGTTCGGATCAGAGAGGAGCAAACACGAGCCCTCGTTATCATTCTGTTGCTTGTTATGAAATGAAACAAGTCAGAGCCTCGTCAACAGACAAGCCCGCACGTTAATTAATTTCCCAGTAGTGATGTTTCTGTATCTATCGGAATTGATTAGCAAGTTGACACAAACCGAAGCAAAAAAATACATTTATTTAGTCTTTTTTTTTTTTTTTTTTTAACCCAAAGTCTGTTCTTTAACCAGGAGACACTTGAGGCTGTTGGAGGCGTTCTGCCGGTCTCAGGGCGGCGTTAGGATGCAGGATGGCCAGTTTCAGCGGGGGTTTCATAAGGTTAATGCCCTTTTAAAGCATCAGTCCTTACCAGAATCCATATGGGGTTTGATTCATAGTAAAATGCAGCCTTATTCAGATAAAAACCTTTTTTTTTTTATCTCTTTCAAAAATACCCAAAAGTTGAAGCTATTTCTGATCACTTTGTTTGTTTGGCTCTTGTGGTTTGTCCTGAATTTGTTTTTAAATATCTATCACACAAAAAACATTTAAACAAACAATGTAACAAGATAATTAGCCTCTTTAAAAAAAAGAGGCAATCCAAGCATCGTATTAAAAAAACTGGGTTTATTTTAGTGTTTGCAGCCTTTGATTACCTTTATTGAAAATGAATAACCTAAGCTGCCGATCGATTTAGTTCTTCATTGATCGATCATCAAAATCCTACTTTCCAGGGTTCACTAAATGGCCGCCTTTCTGTTTCAAATCAATCCTTCAGTCAGTGTAACTCAGACGCTACAATGTATCCTTATATTACTAAGGTAACATCTATTGTTATAGTTTACAGCTCAAACTGCTGGGAACATTGGCAAGAAATGATCACAAACAGGAAAGTGTTACAAAGATCTTGCACTGCTGGGGAAGTGTGCTAAAACCTGTCGGTCACAAATACTTACCCAGATTTATCCCATTAAACACGTCACAGTCATTAAATCACTTTGCTCCTACGTGGGACTCTGACCCTTTAACCCATTAAACACGTCCCTGTAGATCACATCTATTGTGGGTGCTGGTGCCTGTGCTGTGGGACTTACTAGCTGTGGACAAAGCTTTTGGTGAGCCCAGAGTAGTGTCGCTGTGGTAATAATCCGCCTGCCAGCAGAAGCATCATGTCTCAGAGATCACAGATTCTCGCTACAACACCTGTTTTGCCAGCTAAAATGGATGATACGCGCATGCAGACCGGGAGGGTACAACAAGAGGCAACAACTACAATTGATGCTGATTACATACAACTGATAACCAGACAGATTATGCAAGATATGGAACAAGCTATTGATCAATGCTTTGGTACATTTGACAGAAAACTTGCTGAAATAATGGGCACCTTCATTCAACAAGTGACCATGCCTGCAAATCATGGCCAAAAACAGCTACTGCCCACACACAGCCCAACTCACCCCTGAATACCCCAGGGTGGTAATGCCTGCAAAACATGGCCAAGAACAGCTACTGCCCACTGCTCAACTCACCCCTGATTACCCCAGGGTGGTAATGCCTGCAAAACATGGCCAAGAACAGCTACTGCCCACTGCTCAACTCACCCCTGATTACCCCAGGGTGGTAATGCCTGCAAATCATGGCCAAGAACAGCTACTGTCCACAGCCCAATTCACCCCTGAATACCCTAGGGTGGTAGTGCTGCAGAAAGGAGACATCAATGCTCAGCCTCAGGACAAAGTCTTTAGAGACAGGATTTAGGAGTATGAGTATCTCGTGCTTACCTGATCTACATGTAACGGTCAGCCACTGCTTAAAGGCCTGGCAGAGGAACTCCCTTACGGGGCACATATGATCAGTATATTTACCTTTCCCGCAGCGGGCTCAGACTACGACTTCCATCTTGAGCTGCCACATATCGCCGCACAGCCAGCTCAGCCCAGGTCCAGTCATGTATAAGTCACTGAGCCGGAAAATTACCACTTCAATATCCTACAAGAGAAAGGTTTCTCTCTTCCACCTCGACCAGAAACTTTTACTTTTCAAAATGCCCCAGAGCTGCCCCCTGAGGCGGGATGCACTGTACTCCCAATTACCACCGGCAGTGTGGAAATGGCGGTACATTACCACCTGATTCCTTTATAGAGAGGGGGGCAGCCCTTCATGGTGGAGCTGATCGCTATGGACGCTCCTCTTTCCTTCCGGAATAATCTCCTATATTATAGACAATCATTTAATCCATCACCGCTAAAGGGTTAAAGTTTAACTGGGTGAGCTGCACCATCTGTGTGGATATAACACGTTTTCCCTTCGCAGGGTCCTAGACACAGTTGTGTTTGTTGTTTTCCTGTTCTATGAAGTTATATTGATCCTGTCACATTATGTTTTATTAATGCCTCTGCTCACCTTGGTGAAACACACGACTCTGGGAGAAGTTCACTTTATCTGTTTTTATTGTTCTGCTAAACTTGCTATTAAGCCTCACTACATCTCACCGCTCTGGAAACTATTTAACTGTAAAGAATATTTGATGTTATAAATACTGAGGATTTAATATTGGCTTTTATTAACCTGACACATCAGGTAACTCAGTATATGGGGCCTTTAAACATCTGTTAGCTTGTGAATCGTCTCCCAGAGTTATTACAACCTCAGCTTACAGTTATTACATTCTGACTCCAGTCTCCCTAACGAGGCGATCCAGTCTCCCTAACGAGGGGATCCAGTCTCCCTAACGAGGGGATCCAGTCTCCCTAACGAGGGGATCCAGTCTGTGCTCAGATTATTATGAGGCTCCGACTTGCTGGTGTTTCAGTAGAAATGTCTCCCACAATATTCTCATCCCAGCGGCTAAAGTTTAGGTTTTTCTCTGCTCTAGTTCATTTAGATCATTAATATTACATTGAAAAAGACTTTATAGTTTACCTGATGTATGCACACAATAATATATGCAACTGATATTCATGTTGTGTTTGTATGTCGCTATTATGCACTGCTCTGCTAATTGTGTATATGTGAACATGCATCTCATTGTGGTGCTACAAAGCCTGCTAATAAATAAAGGTTAAAAAAATAAAAAAAAACTCGTCCCTGTCATTAGGTCACTTTGCTCCTATGTAGGACTGACCCTTTAACCCATTACACACATCACTGTCGGAGAGGAGGTGGAGTAGAAAACTTGCTATTGAACTGTTATTTACAATCTGGTTAGAAATATAAGAAGGGTTTAAAAATATTTCAAAAGCAAGTGAGCAAAGATGTTTGGCCAAGATATATAGTTTGTTGTTTCTCTATAAAAGAATGTTAATGTGATATTTATTCCGCATTTGGAATCTGTATTGTCCATATGAGTTTTCTTTTCCTTTTTAGGCGTGTATCTATAATATTGATGTGATATTGCGGTTAATACCTGTTTTATATTATGTTCACTGGTAATAAAGAAATGTATTAAAAAAACACATCACTGTCATCAGGTCACTTTGTTCCTACGTGGGACTGAGCTTTTAACCCATTAAACACATCACTGTCATTAGGTCACTTTGCTCCTAGTGGGACTGACCTTTTAACGCATTAAACATGTCACCGTCATTAGGTCACTTTGCTCCTGTGTAGGATTATAGAGGGATTCCCACCTTCAAAAACTTACTGCAGCATTCAAGTTAACAATTGTTGTAAAAGCAGAAATGCTTTTTTTTCCTTTTAGTAAAACAGTATTGAACGTGGCAGAGATTCATCTGTCAGCACCTTCTGTTTTATGATTTCCTGCCCACCATATTTCACGAAAAAGGTTTTACACATCATTACGGCATCTCCTCACAGGAGCAGGAGGTCGGCAGACAGATTCCTCGCCAAAGGTTTGCAGAAGCCCATAAATCTACACACAGATGGCCCAAATGTTACATTAAGTCCTGTCTACTGCTCTCGGCTGTCAGAGGCAGCATCCTCGACTTAAATGGGGCAATTCCTTGTAGCTGACAAAAACGCTCATTTTTTCTCTCCAAGGAACTCCGTAATCAAATTGTCTTCCTTTCAGGGTCTGTCCCATCTAAGGCCAAAGTGTATTAATGGCATTTACATGTTTAAGGGGTCAGTTCTTCCCAGGACCAACGTGTACTAATAGCTGTGACATGACCAAGGGGTCAGTTACACTTAGGATCAATGAGTATTAATATCAGTGACATGGTTAAGGGGTCAGTCCCTCCTGGGATGAATGTGTACTAGTGACAGTGACATGGTTAAGGGGTCAGTCCCTCCTGGGATGAAAGAGTACTAATGGCAGTGACATGGTTAAGGGGCCAGTCCCTCCTGGGATGAAAGAGTACTAATGGCAGTGACATGGTTAAGGGGTCAGTCCCTCCTGGGATGAATGTGTACTAATGGCAGTGACATGGTTAAGGGGTCAGTCCCTCCTGGGATGAATGTGTACTAGTGGCAGTGACATGGTTAAGGGGTCAGTCCATCCTGGGATGAAAGAGTACTAATGGCAGTGACCTGGTTAAGGGGTCAGTCCCTCCTGGGATGAAAGAGTACTAATGGCAGTGACCTGGTTAAGGGGTCAGTCCCTCCTGGGATGAATGTGTACTAATGGCAGTGACATGGTTAAGGGGTCAGTCCATCCTGGGATGAATGTGTACTAGTGACAGTGACATCGTTAAGGGGTCAGTCCCTCCTGGGATGAATGTGTACTAATGGCAGTGACATGGTTAAGGGGTCAGTCCCTCCTGGGATGAAAGAGTACTAATGGCAGTGACATGGTTAAGGAGTCAGTCCCTCCTGGGATGAAAGAGTACTAATGGCAGTGACCTGGTTAAGGGGTCAGTCCCTCCTGGGATGAATGTGTACTAGTGGCAGTGACATGGTTAAGGGGTCAGTCCCTCCTGGGATGAATGTGTACTAGTGGCAGTGACATGGTTAAGGGGTCAGTCCCTCCTGGGATGAAAGAGTACTAATGGCAGTGACCTGGTTAAGGGGTCAGTCCCTCCTGGGATGAATGTGTACTAGTGGCAGTGACATGGTTAAGGAGTCAGTCCCTCCTGGGATGAATGTGTACTAGTGACAGTGACATGGTTAAGGGGTCAGTCCCTCCTGGGATGAATGTGTACTAGTGGCAGTGACATGGTTAAGGGGTCAGTCCCTCCTGGGATGAAAGAGTACTAATGGCAGTGACCTGGTTAAGGGGTCAGTCCCTCCTGGGATGAATGTGTACTAGTGGCAGTGACATGGTTAAGGAGTCAGTCCCTCCTGGGATGAATGTGTACTAGTGACAGTGACCTGGTTAAGGGGTCAGTCCCTCCTGGGATGAAAGAGTACTAATGGCAGTCCTGTCTACTGCTCTCGGCTGTCAGAGGCAGCATCCTCGACTTAAATGGGGCAATTCCTTGTAGCTGACAAAAACGCTCATTTTTTCTCTCCAAGGAACTCCGTAATCAAATTGTCTTCCTTTCAGGGTCTGTCCCATCTAAGGCCAAAGTGTATTAATGGCATTTACATGTTTAAGGGGTCAGTTCTTCCCAGGACCAACGTGTACTAATAGCTGTGACATGACCAAGGGGTCAGTTACACTTAGGATCAATGAGTATTAATATCAGTGACATGGTTAAGGGGTCAGTCTCTCCTGTGATGAATGCATACTAGTGACAGTGACATGGTTAAGGGGGCAGTCCCTCCTGGGATGAATGTGTACTAATGGCAGTGACATGGTTAAGGGGTCAGTCCCTCCTGGGATGAATGTGTACTAGTGACAGTGACATAGTTAAGGAGTCAGTCCATCCTGGGATGAATGTGTACTAGTGACAGTGACATGGTTAAGGGGTCAGTCCCTCCTGGGATGAATGTGTACTAATGGCAGTGACATGGCTAAGGGGTCAGTCCCTCCTGGGATGAAAGAGTACTAATGGCAGTGACCTGGTTAAGGGGTCAGTCCCTCCTGGGATGAAGGAGTACTAATGGCAGTGACCTGGTTAAGGGGTCAGTCCCTCCTGGGATGAAAGAGTACTAATGGCAGTGACCTGGTTAAGGGGTCAGTACTCCTGGGATGAAAGAGTACTAATGGCAGTGACATGGTTAAGGGGTCAGTCCCTCCTGGGATGAAAGAGTACTAATGGCAGTGACATGGTTAAGGGGCCAGACCCTCCTGGGATGAATGTGTACTAATGGCAGTGACATGGTTAAGGGGTCAGTCCCTCCTGGGATGAATGCGTACTAATGGCAGTGACATGGTTAAGGGGTCAGTCCCTCCTGGGATGAAAGAGTACTAATGGCAGTGACATGGTTAAGGGGTCAGTCCCTCCTGGGATGAATGTGTACTAGTGGCAGTGACATGGTTAAGGGGTCAGTCCCTCCTGGGATGAATGTGTACTAATGGCAGTGACATGGTTAAGGGGTCAGTCCATCCTGGGATGAAAGAGTACTAATGGCAGTGACCTGGTTAAGGGGTCAGTCCCTCCTGGGATGAATGTGTACTAGTGGCAGTGACCTGGTTAAGGGGTCAGTCCCTCCTGGGATGAATGTGTACTAGTGGCAGTGACATGGTTAAGGGGTCAGTCCCTCCTGGGATGAATGTGTACTAATGGCAGTGACATGGTTAAGGGATCAGTCCCTCCTGGGATGACCGTACAAGTAGCAGTGTTAATGTTAAATTGTTTTCAAAAGGTATTTTCTTGGCCGTCTACTTGGGATTGCACAATGATTTGTTCTTTTTGGGGGCATGGCACCCGAGATGGCACCTTGAAGGTGTGCTGGGATCTTTCTGTAGGTCAGAGTAAAGATGGGCCTACCGATCCCCGGAGACAACTTTGTGATTCATAGGCACAGCCTGACAAGCGAGAATGGGACGTCATTAAACGCTCTGCTGAGCCGGGTTGCAGAATGCAGATTATTAAGGTCATGCATTAACATTTGTTACTGTGCAAAACGTCTGCCGTTAAAGGAGCAGCCGTACAGAGCAGGCAAAGGAACGGTGTGTATTTGTGACACATCCTCTCCGTGTCATAGACTTCCTTATAATGACTACCTCACCTTCACAGAAGAAATGTCCACTTTGGCTTCCAGTTCAAAAATGAGCAGGTCTCTTATTTATCTGGGTCTGTTTATTGCCAACCTTCTGTGGTAATAATTGCTCTTCCCCATTATCTCTGTGTCTAACGATGGCAGCCTCAACAATTTACCGGTTATACACAAACCGTTTATCTCAAAAGGGATAAGGTAAAGATGGTAAAAACCCTCACAATTTAATATATGAATATTATTTTGATGGTGTCAACCCGTTGAATTTTCTGATCTCCACGAGGGACTGACTAAGTCAGGGGGGGCCAACTCCAGTCCTTAAGGGCCACCAACAGGTCAGGGTTTCAAGATATCCCTGCTTCAGCACAGGTGGTCCAGTCTTCGACTAAGCCACCTGTGCTAAAGCAGGGATATCCTAAAAACCTGACCTGTTGGTGGCCCTTGAGGACTGGCGTTGACCACCCCTGCTTTAAGGTGTCAAGGCATTGAATGGAGCTGATCACTACTCCAGCGCGGGAGAGGTGGCGTCACAGCATATAAACTGATGCCCAGAGAGAGAAAAGGAACTTACTGCATCTTCTACATAGGCTCCAATCCTCCGTTATTCTGTTTGTTTGTTTGTTACCGATTCTTGCCCCGAGGACTTGTTTTACGTACCTAATTTATTTCGACATCAATAAAATGCTCACAGTGCCTGGAAGCTCTTACAGAGCACTTACCCTCTCTCTCCCTGTTTAAACCTCTTCTCAGGACTGTGCATCAATATGGGGAGGAGAGATGATAAATAAAAGCCTTGTCACAAATCAGCAAGAATGATTAAAAGTCTTCGTTAAGGAAGCATTAACACAATTGCTTTGTTATAGTGGTGGTTTATAAATTTTTCTTGTTTTTGGCCAGAGACAGCCGTCCCCCGTTGGATGTGTAATATTAATCAGGCTTGCTGGTTCCATGCGGTGCTGTCTGTACAATTTCCCAGGCCCTGAACTGTAGAGCTTACAATCTACATTTCAGGTAACAGACACGGGGAGCTTCAGTCAGGGGTTCTCAATTCCAGTCCCAAAGACCCCCTAACAGGTCAGGTTTTCAGGATATCCCAACAGTAGTCTTCGAATAAACCACTAAATGAGCCACCTGCGCTGAAGCAGGGATATCCTGAAATCCTGGCCTGTTGGGGGGGTTTGAGGACTAGAGTTGGTCACTCCTGAGCGACCTTTTGATACGGCAATAAGACTGAAATGTCATTTACAGCCGCGATCCCACCTGCTTGTTTTAGGTTTTGAACGTTTTTTTTTTTTAACAGTATTCAAACTGGGGTTTCTTTTGGTGCCGAGCTGCACCACCTTTGCTCTGGGACACCTGGCCCCCGAGATATTAACCGGTTAAGTTGCCTCTTCCTTTAGGGGGAACAAATGTCTGCGAAATCTTGCGGGTTTCGTAGAACAATAGCTGGCCCCGATGACATTTTCTCTCTGTATTGGACGACGGTAGCAGCCATCGTTAAATGTCCAGGAAGAACACGAGCATCTAAACTAGTCACTATCTCGGGTAAAACCCCAGAGCTTAAAAATGGCGCGGTTCAGCCCCAGAGACCCCTGGCTCAGATTCTGTAAACAAAACAAATGGGGGCCTGCTGCTTTAATTCGGAGCCACTTTCTGGGTTATATAAAAGTTAAACCTTGAAGGTTCAGCCCCACGTTACAGGATCAATATATACATTCTCCGTGTAACCGGCAATTAGAAAGATCCAACCTCCCTTAAAGGAACTGCTTTACTTCTTTGTGTCTGGTGAGAATTAATTGCTTTGCTTTTAGTCGGGAACACTAAATTCCAGCATGTCAGCTGCTTCTGTTTATATATCTTACTAACGACTGCCTCACAATTATCTTGGAATCAAAAGAAAGAGCGAAGCTAACAATTTAGCTGGGGGTTGGAAGACAGACAAACAGTCTGATCTCCAGGAGACATTAGATACAGATTGTAAAAACCCTCCAAAGATTTTGCTTACTATAGTAATGTTGCACAGCAAATAAAAATACCACGTTGTGAGCACATTCACGTGTCTCAGACAGGTCTGCAACCCTGTCCTTCCCCATTATCTCCAAGTGTGTCATGCTTTCACTGCAGCAAGGGATTCTGGGCAATGACTTAGCCGTGTGTGTCACTTGGTCCGTATTATCCACTTTAACATGGAGCCCGATAAGCGTATGCCTGCCGCAGTACACAGCATTTCATCACAGCCTGGGTTAAAGAAGTGCAGAGCCAGTAACCCTACTCACAGACAGCTCTTTCCACCCTTTGGGTTACATCAGTAAGAGGTTGGACAGTTGCTATGCAACGTGAAGCTGGTCGTGGGTATAACCAGGCACAGGCTGTGCCGAAATTGCAATAGGTAAAAAGTCCTGTATAAGGGCCCTATATAATTGTTGTTATAGAGAAATATTAAAGGATAAGAAGTAAAGAGTGACACACGCTGTGTGCTCATTTGCATGTCATTACCCAGAATCCCTGGCTGCAGTGGAAGCATTGTATGCCAAGAGATAATGGGGAAGGGCAGGGTTGTCCCCTGTCTGAGACGTGTGAATGTGCTCACAAGTGGTATTTTTATTTGTTGTACAGAGGAGGGGTTGTGTCACTTTTTTACCCACGATAACTTGTTGTGTGTCTGGTTATAGAAATGTCACAATTTTGAAATAATATTAAAAAATACTTATATATTAAAGGTGTCAGTCAGCTGAATTTAATGTAATTTAACCTGTCACTGTCCTTCACTTTTGTCCTGGAAGGGACTGACCCGTGAGCATCCTTTCTGTACCATAAATCTCAGCTCACATCTTCTGCAAACAGCTTGTAGAGATTATCTTTACCCAGTGCGGTTGGTGACACACACACACACACACACACACTTTTATATATTCAATTAAAAACCTAGACCTTTGCACTGTGCAATTCACAGAAAACCTAATGGGATTTTCTGTAGGGCTTTGCTGCCCTTGAACAAAGCCTCCTTTTATTCTACCCCCCTGAGGATTTACGTAACTGCTCCCATCCCCGAGTCCCCTGTCTTATTCCTCGGACACAAAGTGAGCTTCTGATAGCAAGGCCACTGATCTGCAACTAAACCGTGACATGTGTGATTAAAAGGAGGCTCCGTGTCTCTTTATTTAATGTAACATGCACGCTGCCATTCACTGACAGAGAAATAAAACCCCAATAGAGCTTTTACACCAATTCAGAGATTTGAAACCAGTTTTTCTTATACAGTGCCACACCGTGCATTGAATTTGATGCTCAGGTATCCGTCCCGCAGACCTTGCACTGACATTCTCGTTTCCCGCGGCACGGAGATAGAGTAACGCCCATTACCACAGATCCACTTCTCCATCGCTCCATGGTCTTCAATACTATACAAGACTGCAGAAACCGTTGAAATAATACATTGCATCTCTGTGGGACCCCATCTCACCCAACGTGTGTGTGTATGTATGTATGTGTACACACATATATGTACACACACATATATATATATATATATATATATATAGATACACACACACACACACACTCACTCACACACACACACACACACACACATATATACACATATACATACACAGGGGCACCATGATATAGTAACTACGTAATTTCTATGTGCTGGTTTTTCTCGTGGAGATCGCGTTCTACGCTGGTGTAGAGCGCAGAGCGCGTTCTGACATGAAGAGGAATGGAGAACCATCGTCCGTGACGCTGTGGTCACGCGTCGCTCCCAAGGAGCGGTTCTGTGACTGCCCATAACCTGCAGTAGAGTGTTAACATGTCGTTCTGTTTATTTTCACTTTATCCAATTCCCTTGGCAGCACAGAGCTGTTTTTCATGCAGGCTATAAAGGATCTTATCAATACAATTTTTTTTTATCTTTTAATCTTCTCAGACAAGATTCTTTCAGGTCTAATAATGTCACTGTGACAAGTGATTAGCAGCATTATTCATTTAGGTTTTGGGCTAATTTTTTAGTTATAAAATTCACAGTTTTAAAAAAATCATAGTGCAGGAAAATGCGTAGAGATGAATACAGACGGTATGGGGAAGACATCTTTAAATAATACAAAATAGACAAGCAGAGGGAACTGCAGCTTTAAATAAAAAGACCGAGTTTGAACATTCAGTGTCGGGTCCGCAGACCAATATAATTACCCAGAAAGGTGCAGAAAATCAACAGTTGGGCTGCAATAAAAATAATAATTTGACTGTGTGTGTGTGCGTGTGTGTGTGTGTGTGTGTGCGTGTGTGTGCGCTCGTGTCTTCAGCTCGCAGGCCGCTGGATTCCATTGAAATGTAAATGACAGTGGTTGCACGCGCGGTTTCCCAGCACCCCGGGGATATGTTAAGCAGTGCGGCCGGCGTGCAGGACTCTGGGGCAGTAATTACAGCTTTCTGCAGCACACTCCCCGTGGGGAATTGGGGGATCGTGAGAGTTGTATAGTGCCCAGAGTGTACTGTACGGAAAACACCCGCGCCTAATGCAGGGGTGTGCAACTCCAGTCCTCAAGGGCCACCAACATGTCAGGTGCTCAGAATATCCCTGCTTCAGCACAGGTGGCTCAATCAGGGGCTCAGTAAGACTGAGCCCCTGATTGAGCCACCTGTGCTGAAACAGGGACTGATTAAGCCATCTGTGCTGAAGCAGGGATATCCCTAACACCTGACCTGTTGGTGGCCCTTGAGGACTGGAGTTGCACACCCCTGGGCTAACGCAATGTTGAGCACATTAAAGAAGTTGCAAAAATTTATTTTCCATTAAAAACCGCATGAAGATGGTAAAAGTCTTCTAAAGATCACAGGTATTGTTCCTTCTTTCCAAACTCTAGACCTGTTAAACATGGAAACCACAGCTCTTTGGAACATATCTGTAATATTTCTGCTCCAGGAGCAGGAAGGGAGAGAGACTGGAGCTGTAAGGTTGTAAAGAAGAAAATAAGGTGGTGAAGTGAAGGGGTTAATGGTGCCCACACTCTTTTATATTTGGGAACCCCCTAACACCAGCACTTACTGCTCTTTCATTTACTAACACACGTTTACACACACAGATACACACACAGGTGCTAATAGACTTATAGGAACGTTATTCCCACAGATACACATACAGTATAGGTGCTGATAGACTTAGAAGAACGTTACTCACACAGATACACATATAGGTGCTGATAGACTAATAGGAACGTTACTCACACAGATACACACAGGTGCTGATAGACTTATAGGAACGTTACTCACACAGATACACACATACATATCTATTTTTTTAAATACAGATTACTATTATTTTTACAGAATGCCGAGATACTTAGTTTTAGTTATTGGTGTTTTTCTCCCCCTTAGGGAGTTTACAATGGCTGAAGAAAAAGATTGGTGCAAATAGCGCTACAAGCTAAAACAATATATATAGTGTGTAGTGAAAGCTAATATTCTAACACTCAAATATACCCAGTAATTACTGGGCAAGGCTGCCAGGAATAATTGACCCAAAACTAAGTCAACCAAAACCACAACAAAAACAATACAAACCGGCGCCTACAAATGTGTCCAAAATCAATCTGATTAAAGTCCAAGTGAAATAACTTTCAATGATGCACTTGAACTTCTGTGATTCCAAACTTGAATGAGTCCACTGCCAAAGAGACTGTGAGGAAAATCACAGTGAATGGCAGTCTTTGGAAGCAGCTTGTCCTCCGCTGGTGTCTGACTCCGTTTTCAGACACTCCCACGCTCTACCAGATCTTAAAGTCCTTAGTTGGAGGTGGGCTGGGGTCTTGCTTGCGCACGAAACGCGTAGGGTCAGAGTGTAAGAGTGCGTCATTGTAAACAGTCGCAGGTGACGCAGTAAGGTGCAGTGTTCGGCAGCAGTAGAAGCAAGACCCCAGCACACCTCCAACTAAGGACTTTAAGATCTGGTAGAGCGTGGGAGTGTCTCAAAACGGAGTCAGACACCAGCGGAGGACAAGCTGCTTCCAAAGACTGCCATTCACTGTGATTTTCCTCACAGTCTCTTTGGCAGTGGACTCATTCAAGTTTGGAATCACAGAAGTTCAAGTGCATCATTGAAAGTTATTTCACTTGGACTTTAATCAGTTTACAATGGCAGCCACATCTTGTTCACCCCGTGAGCAGATAGGAAGCCACAAAGTGATTGGTGGGGTGACATTGCAGTTTCCTATTTGATGACCGTTAGTTTGTCCATGAAATAGTGCAGGCAAATAAACCAATAAGTATCTCAAGAACCAGGGAGTCCATGGGGATTAAATATAGCGCAGTATCTCAGTGCAGTATATAGCGCAGTATCTCAGTGCAGTATATAGCGCAGTATCTCAGTGCAGTATATAGCGCAGTATCTCAGTGCAGTATATAGCGCAGTATCTCAGTGCAGTATATAGCGCAGTATCTCAGTGCAGTATATAGCGCAGTATATAGCAGTGTTTAGCACCAGAGGCCCCTGGTTCAAAGTATGTAAAAATATCAGTATTCAAATTCAGGGGGTGGGGGGAGATTACTGCTTCAACATACACACACATGAACACACACGTGAACACAATGATGCATACAGCCACACGTAAACACATTAATACATACTTGCCCAATAACACAAACACACATACATATAGACACTGATACACACATACAGATATACTGATACACACATGAATACACTGGCACACATTGACACAATAGAGGAGCTCCTTTGCTACAGCCTAATTTACAACATACGTTTCACGTCGTAATAGACGCGCCTGGAAGAAGTGTCTGTTACGACGCGAAACGTACGTCGGGCATAAGGCGTCTGACGTCACCAGCCAAGTGGCGCCTGGTGTAGCGTCTGAGTCTCAGAGACGCCGGTGGCTTGGATAGACACGGAGCTCAGCCGGTCTTTGTGTAATTGTACTCCATAGGGGGTGCTTCGGTGTACAGTATATACCGAACGGGGGGGGGGGGGAGAGTGGATTCTGAGGTATCTGTCTCCTGGGGGTATATTCACTCCTTTACCTCTCCACTTACCCTGTGTGTTTTTTTCTGCCTTTACTCGTCCATGTTGCAGTAGGAGATACATTTCGACTAGTATGTACAAATAGCTGCTTGAATATGTTGCCCAATAAGTGATACAAGTTCCTCTCAATATCTGATAGATAATTGTTAAGAGTAACCACATTAGGTTTTCTCTGTACTCCTGTGTGAACTATACCTTCAACATGGCAATAGGCTTTTATTGGTAACACACTACCCTCCTATTTACCCAATTATTGCTTCCCGGTATAAATACAGGCTATTATACCTAAAACAGTGGGTCTATTTTTAAAGGTCATCTGCTAAACTGGGGAGCATTACACTCCACCCTTCTCCACGCCCAGGCTTTTAGTTATGTTGGTTAGTCCTTGTTATGTCCTGTGTCATGTGTTCATATGCTTCTACGTTTATATTTTAATCATTTGAATTAAATATTATTTTTAACTTACTACACCACTTCATTATCTGCCTAGGACCTGAGTGCAGAGCAGAAATCTCTCCCTCTGTGTTTTCTACACATATTGACACACACACAGATACTGAAGCACACACTGATACACACATTAACACACTGACAAACATACAGACATACTGATATACACACAGATATTGATGCACACACAGATACACACATTAACACACTGACAGACATACTGATACACACACACAGATACTAATGCACACACATTAACGCTCTGGCAAACATACAGACATACTGATACACACTGGCAAACATACAGACATACTGATACACACTGATACACACTGGCAAACATACAGACATACTGATACACACTGGCAAATATACAGACATACTGATACACACTGATACACACTGGCAAACATACAGACATACTGATGCACACACTGATACACACATTAACACATGCATTGATACACACATTAACACACTGACAGACATACTGATACACACACACACACATACACAGATACAGATGTGCACAAAATAATACACATACAGACACATTTACACTAACAAACATACAGTCAAACTGATACACACATACACAGATATACACATAGACCCACACATACTCTCTACGGTATACAACCGTGCTACTTTCTTACATTTGCCCCATAATAACGGCAATAATATGAATACTTTTTTCTCTTAGGGTGACCTCCCTCACCCCAAGTCATTATCCATGGGACAGAAAGGTCCTAACACATTTCCCTAGATGCTTCTGCCCGTCCTCTCCACCTGTCAGTCAGTCCCCTGATTACTGCAAGAAGTGTCCGATTTCTCAATTCAGCTCCGAGCTGCACATTCCCGCTGACCCTGAATACCGCACACCAGCGATCACTTCATTCCCACCTGTTACTGGCACTGGCTATTTCAGTCTGCTAACTGCACAACTTCAACGTACACGTTTACCGAGTCAGCTGAAAACAAGCCGTTGTAAAGAGTGTAATAGTCTTATTTGTTTCCCGAAATAATTCTAACCATGCTAGTAGCAAATGTTTAAATGTTTCATGTGGGGGGAAATGAGTTACAAATTGAATTTCTGCTGGGCCTCTAAATAGGGGAGTCTTTGTCCATCAACAGTTTTGTTCAGCCTTAGGCCTCGGGCATGGTCAGCGCTTATGCGCTGAGGCGCGCTCTCACTTACCAGTGAGCCCCTGCAGCCGCAATGAGAGCGGCTTTAGTAGGGGCTCGCTTAGGCTTCCGCAAGCGTGCGGAAGCGTAGGTCTTAGGAAAATTTTAAATTCGCGCGCTCACGGGAGCGCAGGGCCAGTCACGTGAGCGGTTCGCCCAATGAGGGCGAACCAGCTCCGTGACGTCACTGGCCCGCCCCCCGACACACACCCGGACGGCGCGCTAACCAAGGCCAGGGAAAGCACCCGCTTTCCCCCAGCCTCAGCGCGCCTCCGCACGGGCTGAGTCACCATGGCCTTAGGCTGCGCTTATAGTACCGGCGACGGTGACGTCAGGCTGCGGTCGCTGAAAAAATCAAATTGAGAAGACCAATCCGTCGCACCGCGCTTATTAAAAGCACGTGACGGCTGCAATGCGTTTGTTTTGACGCGACATCGCTGTCGCCGGCAATATAAGCGCAGCCTTACCGTGAGATGGAGTTATAGGCAACGGTTAAATGGAAATATACTCCTAACGTGTCCGTAAGCCTCCCAACATAACACTTACTGTAGATTGTCAGTTCTTTGGGACAGGGTCCCCTGCAGCCTTATGGAGCATTTACCTGTTGCACTTACTCCAGTTGTTTGCAGAAGCAGATTAATTCTGGACATTACAATGTTGTAAAGCACTGTGTACATGGTCAGCGCTATATGAATGCAATTATACATACCATATAGGAGGTGTTAGTGTATCATTCGCGTTTTGGTATCTGAGCCACAAGCATTTTTTTTATTGTGTTCATTCAGTATTAAAACCAGATGGCTTAAAAGTAACATAAATAAATAAAGCCTGACAAGGTTAATTGGTTATTGGAGCACAGAAAACTCTGCATAATAACTTTGGTGTTTATTTGTTTGATTGTTTCAAGGCTTTCGCCGACTTTGACAAATGTTTGTCTTGTAGCAGTAGGGTTTATTAATAATATTAGTGAGAGATTCAACTGGTGTTTATATCAACGCTTCACTTGCCTGGGTACTAATGAGAGGGGACGTGTTAATATGTATTCTGTACCGTCTTGGGCCTGAGCAGTACACGCTCTGTAAAAGAGCAGTCCCCAGAGTGGGCAAAAAAGTTGTTGTTTTTAAACAGTTTACAAGTATCGGTGTTGTTAATAGAATTGTCATTCATTTGCTGCATGTGTATCTGCTGATTATTGTTCTTTCTAATACTCTTTGTGGCTGATAAAGGTGGCTTAATTAGTTCTAACTACATGGCAAAGAGGAAACTCGGGAAAACGTGTTATTTGGGTAAACAAGAGATTAGGTTAAAAAAAAAACAATAAATCGCCAAAGCATCATTAATCATAACAGCTACAAAAAAAAATACTTATACTTGTGCTTAATTGGGGGAATATATGGAGAAAAAATATTATTGATTTCTCAAATATATATATTTTCGAAATTAGGGTTTTCCCTGCTGAAGAAATTAGTTATCTAAAATGTAAAAAAAAAAAAGTAATATATCCACAAAATCAGTTTCTAAGTCCAATGAATAAGCACGAACTAGATTAGCTGCTTTTATCCTGATTTCAGATGTTGTTGGTTCATGATCAGTTGGGAAACGAAATCTTTCATTTAAACTAGAATAAGCTGTTTCTCCATTTCAGCTTTTAATTTGTCTATAATCACATAACATGTTTGCGTTTTGAATGTCTCTTGAACTAATTTCAGCTGCAGATGCAGGTCTGACACCCTCCTGCCACTGCGTGGTGCCTGTCACTAGGTCACTTTGCTCCTACGTGGGACTGTCCCTTTAACCCATAAAACACGTCCCTGTCATGAGGTCACTTTGCTCCTATATGGGACTGACCGTTTAACCCATAAAACACATCCATGTCATTACGTTACTTTGTTCCTATATGGGACAGACCCTTTAACCCATTATACATGTCACTGTCATTACGTTACGTTGCTCCTATATGGGACAGACCCTTTAACCCAGGCCTGCACAACTTATAAAGTGAAACGGGCCAAACTGCTCCAAGGAAAGCAGATTCAGGCCGCACTTTAATTAAAATTAACCCCCCTCCTCCCCCACTTCACGACTCTTACCTCTCCCCCTCACAACTCTTATCTCCCCTCCCTCACAACTCTTACCTCCCCTCCCTCACAACTCTTTCCACCCCCCCCACAACTCTTACCTCCACCCCCTCACAACTCTTACCTCCACCCCCCACAACTCTTATCTCCCCTCCCTCACAACTCTTACCTCCCCTCCCTCACAACTCTTATCTCCCCTCCCTCACAACTCTTACCTCCCCTCCCTCACAACTCTTTCCACCCCCCCCACAACTCTTACCTCCCCTCCCTCACAACTCTTACCTCGACCCCCCAGAACTCTTATCTCCCCTCCCTCACAACTCTTACCTCCCCTCCCTCACAACTCTTTCCACCCCCCCCACAACTCTTACCTCCACCCCCTCACAACTCTTACCTCCACCCCCCACAACTCTTATCTCCCCTCCCTCACAACTCTTACCTCCCCTCCCTCACAACTCTTACCTCCCCTCCCTCACAACTCTCCCCTCCCCTCCCTCACAACTCTTACCTGCCCTCCCTCACAACTCTTACCTCCCCTCCCTCACAACTCTTACCTCCCCTCCCTCACAACTCTTACCTCCCCCCCTCACAACTCTTTCCTAACCCCCCACAACTCTTACCTCCCCTCCCCTCCCTCACAACTCTTACCTCCCCTCCCTCACAACTCTTACCTCCACCCCCTCACAACTCTTACCTCCCCTCCCTCACAACTCTTACCTCTCCCCCTCACAACTCTTACCTCCCCTCCCCTCCCTCACAACTCTTACCTGCCCTCCCTCACAACTCTTACCTCCCCTCCCTCACAACTCTTACCTCCCCTCCCTCACAACTCTTACCTCCCCCCCTCACAACTCTTTCCTAACCCCCCACAACTCTTACCTCCCCTCCCCTCCCTCACAACTCTTACCTCCCCTCCCTCACAACTCTTACCTCCACCCCCTCACAACTCTTACCTACCGTCCCTCACAACTCTTACCTCCACCCCCCCCACAACTCTTACCTCCCCTCCCTCACAACTCTTTCCTAACCCACCACAACTCTTACCACCCCTCCCTCACAACTCTTACCTCCACCCACCCCACAACTCTTACCGCCACCCCGTCACAACTCTTACCAGCGGCGGGGTCCAGCAGTATGGTGCGGCGGCGGGGTCCAGCGGTATGGTGCGGTGGCGGGGTCCAGCAGTATGGTGCGGTGGCGGGGTCCAGCGGTATGGTGCGGTGGCGGGGTCCAGCGGTATGGTGCGGTGGCGGGGTCCGGCGGTATGGTGCGGCGGCGGGGTCCGGCGGTATGGTGCGGTGGCGGGGTCCAGCGGTATGGTGCGGCGGCGGGGTCCAGCGGTATGGTGCGGCGGCGGGGTCCGGCAGTATGGTGCGGCGGCGGGGTCCGGCAGTATGGTGCGGCGGCGGGGTCCAGCGGTATGGTGCGGCGGCGGGGTCCGGCGGTATGGTGCGGCGGCGGGGTCCGGCAGTATGGTGCGGTGGCGGGGTCCGGCGGTATGGTGCGGCGGCGGGGTCCAGCGGTATGGTGCGGCGGCGGGGTCCGGTGGTATGGTGCGGCGGCGGGGTCCAGCGGTATGGTGCGGTGGCGGGGTCCAGCGGTATGGTGCGGTGGCGGGGTCCAGCGGTATGGTGCGGCGGCGGGGTCCAGCGGTATGGTGCGGTGGCGGGGTCCAGCGGTATGGTGCGGTGGCGGGGTCCAGCGGTATGGTGCGGTGGCGGGGTCCAGCGGTATGGTGCGGTGGCGGGGTCCGGCGGTATGGTGCGGCGGCGGGGTCCGGCGGTATGGTGCGGTGGCGGGGTCCAGCGGTATGGTGCGGCGGCGGGGTCCAGCGGTATGGTGCGGCGGCGGGGTCCGGCGGTATGGTGCGGCGGCGGGGTCCGGCAGTATGGTGCGGCGGCGGGGTCCGGTGGTATGGTGCGGCGGCGGGGTCCGGCAGTATGGTGCGGCGGCGGGGTCCGGCGGTATGGTGCGGCGGCGGGGTCCAGCGGTATGGTGCGGCGGCGGGGTCCGGCGGTATGGTGCGGCGGCGGGGTCCGGCGGTATGGTGCGGCGGCGGGGTCCGGCGGTATGGTGCGGCGGCGGGGTCCGGCAGTATGGTGCGGCGGCGGGGTCCGGTAGTATGGTGCGGCGGCGGGGTCCGGCGGTATGGTGCGGCGGCGGGGTCCGGCAGTATGGTGCGGCGGCGGGGTCCGGCGGTATGGTGCGGCGGCGGGGTCCGGCGGTATGATGCGGGGGCGGGGTCCGGCGGGATGGTGCGGTGGCGGGGTCCGGCGGGATGGTGCGGTGGCGGGGTCCGGCGGTATGGTGCGGCGGCGGGGTCCGGCGGTATGGTGCGGCGGCGGGGTCCGGCGGTATGGTGCGGCGGCGGGGTCCGACGGTATGGTGCGGCGGCGGGGTCCGGCGGTATGGTGCGGCGGCGGGGTCCGGCGGTATGGTGCGGCGGCGGGGTCCGGCGGTATGATGCGGGGGCGGGGTCCGGCGGGATGGTGCGGTGGCGGGGTCCGGCGGTATGGTGCGGTGGCGGGGTCCGGCGGTATGGTGCGGCGGCGGGGTCCGGCGGTATGGTGCGGTGGCGGGGTCCGGCGGTATGGTGCGGCGGCGGGGTCCAGCGGTATGGTGCGGCGGCGGGGTCCGGCGGTATGGTGCGGCGGCGGGGTCCAGCGGTATGGTGCGGTGGCGGGGTCCAGCGGTATGGTGCGGCGGCGGGGTCCAGCGGTATGGTGCGGCGGCGGGGTCCAGCGGTATGGTGCGGTGGCGGGGTCCAGCGGTATGGTGCGGTGGCGGGGTCCAGCGGTATGGTGCGGTGGCGGGGTCCGGCGGTATGGTGCGGCGGCGGGGTCCGGCGGTATGGTGCGGCGGCGGGGTCCGGCGGTATGGTGCGGCGGCGGGGTCCGGCGGTATGGTGCGGCGGCGGGGTCCGGCAGTATGGTGCGGCGGCGGGGTCCGGCAGTATGGTGCGGCGGCGGGGTCCGGCGGTATGGTGCGGCGGCGGGGTCCGGCGGTATGGTGCGGCGGCGGGGTCCGGCGGTATGGTGCGGCGGCGGGGTCCAGCGGTATGGTGAGGCGGCGGGGTCCGGCGGTATGGTGCGGCGGCGGGGTCCGGCGGTATGGTGCGGCGGCGGGGTCCGCCGGTATGATGCGGGGGCGGGGTCCGGCGGGATGGTGCGGTGGCGGGGTCCGGCGGGATGGTGCGGCGGCGGGGTCCAGCGGTATGGTGCGGCGGCGGGGTCCGGCGGTATGGTGCGGCGGCGGGGTCCGGCGGTATGGTGCGGCGGCGGGGTCCGGCGGTATGGTGCGGCGGCGGGGTCCGGCGGTATGGTGCGGCGGCGGGGTCCGGCGGTATGGTGCGGCGGCGGGGTCCGGCGGTATGGTGCGGCGGCGGGGTCCGGCGGTATGGTGCGGCGGCGGGGTCCGGCGGTATGGTGCGGCGGCAGGGTGCGACGATCTCCGTCTTCTTCCCTGAAAATTCGACGTTTTCCCCCTGCAGCTCCTGAAAAAAATGGCAAAGGGGCGCCATACCGTCACAGCGCCACACACCAGCTGCCGGACCCTGTGGCCCGCGGGCCGTATGTTGTGCACCCCTGCTTTAACCCATTAAACACGTCCCTGTCATTGGGTCACTTTGCTCCTACGTGGGACGTGTCCTTTAACGCATTAAACACGTCCCTGTCATTAGATCACTGCTTCTCTGTGGGATCTCCCCATTAACTAGATTTTAAAGTAATCTTGGGAGCTGGGTTACAGTAATAAGATTACTAGTGTCATGTTAGTGATGCATCAAAACCCCCCTGTGACTGCATGCTCCGGTATCCATGCTAATGGTGTTACATATGTATACACACACACAACAATGTGACACTACCCACACTCTCTTCATAAAGGTGTTAAAAGCAGAGGCAACATGCCACTTAGTGTCTCTGCAATGCCTGTCACTAACATGAGCTACATATGCTGCAGTTGCACTAAAGCGCGGGCAGTTAACCATTTACCACCCAGCACCCTTTCTAACACGTGTTCCTTTGTATAAGTGTAATATATTTATCATTTCTGTGAAACCCTAACATCGATAATATTGGGCTATGTCAGAAAAATATAAGAAATATATTTAATAGGCTAAGCGAATGGGCTGTGAGGTGCCTTGTGGCTTAGCATGGTTTAGTAAATATGGTCCATAATCTTTATGACATTTAAATAAAATCTCTAACACCGGCTAAATGTCCTGTTACATGCTTTGCCGTTTACACGGCTACTCCTTCAAGGGAATATGATCTTAGGCGTGTCAAGGTCTAGTACAGGGCTGGGCAACTGCAGCCCGCAAGGGTCACCAACAAGTCAGGTTATCAGGATATCCCTGCTTCAGCACAGATGGTGCAGTCCAAGACTGAGCCACCTGTGCTGAAGCAGGGATATCCTGAAGACCTGACCTGTTGGTGGCCTTTGGGACTGGAATTGCCGAGCTCTTGTCTAGTAAATATAAATACTAAATAAAGCCTGATTATTTAAAGCTATAAAAGCCAAGGAAAACAGTTGGGGATGATGTGTCGCGAAACTGTATGGCAGGATCAACGCAAAGCGCCTCATTTTCATCTTGCGTCTCTTTGTGTCAATGTATTGAGGGTCTTTGCTCCAAGTTTTGCTCCGTGTACTTCAGTTTGGGATTCGGGGATCGTCAATAGTTTGAGTTAGGGAGGAGTTACCGGACCAACAGGTTATAGCAAAATGCATCAGACCCGACGTTTGTGTGTTCATTTTTAATCTTGTTTTGGACTACGAAAAGAATCCGCCAGGCCTGGGGTGGTGAGACCTTGTGGGGGACAATCTGTGTCATACGTATGCTTTGTAACGTTTGACGCAAACTTCTATGCACACTTTTTTTGTGTATCTCATCATCATCCCATTGGATTTTACTAATCACTTCAGATACAATATGTTTTAAAATAAATAAATACAAGTACTGAATGGTACATTTTTACATTGTGCTTTTCTCTTTTAATTTTTTATTTCTTTTAGAGACGGTCATGAAAATCTTCTTCTGCACAAAGTGTGGGCAATAAATAACACTCTTTACACACACATATTGTTATACAGATGTGTGAGTGTGTGTGTGTGTGTGTATATATATATATATATAAAACAGAATAAATGAGTTCTTCAGTATTAGGTGATACCTTTTTTATTGGACTAACAATTTATGTCATAGGACAAGCTTTCGAGAGTTCTCCTCTCTTCTTCAGGTCAAGCAATACTGATATACAAAGGATTCAAAGGCTAAAACAGTGTAGAGAGAGGAAAAAAAACAAAAAAACCCCAGATATTTACTGTAGATAAGGTATGGTGTTAGGGCTGGGACCCGTTGCGCCCGGCGGCGCGGGCAGCTGCACGGGCTTTCCCCACCAGCAGGGGAATCCTCCCGAGCCGGTCCCAGTCCCCCCTGGCTGCACAGCTCACTACACGCTGTGACGCGTCAGCCGCTACGGGATACAAGAGAATGGTGATCCCTAGCGTTGACGTGTCACGTGGTGTGGCTGTGAGCCAATGAGGAGGGGAGGCTTCGGTAGGAGGAGAGGCTTCGGGGAGCGGGGAGGAGTGTGGAGTGCCTGCCTCTGTCTGTGTGTGTGTGTGTGTATGTGTGCGTGTGTGTGTGTGTGTGTGTGAGAGAGTGCCTGTGTGTGTGTGTGAGATAGTGCCTGCGTGTGTGTATGAGTGCCTGCGTGTGTGTATGAGTGCCTGCGTGTGTGTATGAGTGTGTGTGCAGCTCCAGCCCGAGCCCGTGGAGGGAGGGAGGGGGGGAGAGTAGCGGGTCCCTCCGCTCAAGCCACGCCCCCCCTCCCGCTCAAGTCTCCCACTCCCGCCCACCTCCCGCTCCCTACAGACCGCATATCGCGGTCTGTGTATGTCAGCGCCCCGCCTGTCTGCAGTGCGGGAGCGCTGACGGAGGGAGCGGGGCCTTAGCCTTAAGTGTTTGAAGCCAGGGGACAGTGTCAAAGAAAGGTGGGGAGGGGAAGGGATGCTGGGGGGGAGAGAAACACTTGCTCTCCCCCCCCAGCATCCCTTCCCCTCCCCACCTTTCTTTGACACTGTCCCCTGGCTTCAAACACTTAACACCCTACCTTATCTACAGTAAATATCTGTTTTTTTTTTTTGTTTTTTTTCCCTCTCTCTACACTGTTTTAGCCTTTGAATCCTTTGTATATCAGTATTGCTTGACCTGAAGAAGAGAGTTTAACTCTCGAAAGCTTGTCCTATGACATAAATTGTTAGTCCAATAAAAAAGGTATCACCTAATACTGAAGAACTCATTTATTCTGCACTATCGCAACTGGACTAACACGGCTATTTTCTGCTTTATATTTATATATATATATAAGGGTGTTTCAGGGAAGACCTGTTGCAGTCTTGTATCTTTCTGGAGAATGGGTTGTAGTTCCCTGGCGATCTTGCGTAGGGCTTCTAGGTGTAGTATATATAGGTCTAGTATATATATATATATATATATATATATATATATATATATATATATATACATAGATATATATATATATATATATATATATATATATATATATTTATATTTATGTGTGTGTGTATGTGTGTATATATATATACATACATACACACAACACACGAATATATGTATATATGTACACACACACTTATTTGGTGAATAAAATGCTTTCTCTTCTATTAACATTAAGTCCCTCATTTATTACTAAACTGGAGAGGAACGATTTGTTACTTTATCTTCGCCAGCACAAAGCACACAAGCAATTACGGCAAACGTGGTTCATTTTTTAAAATATATGTATATTTATTTATTTTAAACAAAAGCTTATAATACAAATGACTCGCAAGCGAAATCAACCCGGCTAGAACGCTCCGAGAATTCCTCTGACTCTGAGTTTGTCTCAGCCTTCCTCCCCGTCAGGCCGTACAAATGCTTATCCGATAAATCCTCGGGAGTCTTATTGATTCACAATGAAAATGAAGCAATTTTCTCCACAGATAGATGGCAACGTGTATTTGCATAGCTGGGTTTAGCGCTTGGGTTCTTGGTAGTGTTTTTTTTTAACCTGTTCAGAGCCCCTATGACGTACCTGGTACATCACGGGGAAGGGCTTGTTTTCCAGGTGTGGCTCCCTCCGCTCTCATTTCCGTCGGCCGTGGATGGGCATGTAAACGCTGCTGAAGCGATCACAAAAATCTGATAATGCCGGCAGTGAAAAGATTAATTAAAACCATTAATTATTTTTGTTTTATAGGATTTTCTTTTTGTATATTCATGGAATGTGAATTCCTCACAAGTGACGAATAGTTAATGTTTACATTATGTGTGTGTTTGTAAACTGCAGAGGATGGATAAACCTGTATCTCACTTCTCAGAACTGTGTATATAAACCCACTAGCTGAGAGCCCCGGCGTTGCCCGGGATGTTTGTGGTGTGGGTGTGGCATTTGGGTGAGGAGTGGTCCACGCGGCCCATGTGCGGTGGTAGTGCTGTTGTGGCTGTACTGATGGTGATTGTATCGGGGTGCTGATTTGGGAGGGTTTGGTGCTGATGTGGGGGTGCGGATGTGGGTGTGCCGATGGGGGAGGTGCAAAGGTGCCGATGTGTGGGTGCTGATGGTGTTGATGGGGGCTGGGAATGGCGGGGAGCCGAGAATGCCAGTTGTGTGTGTGTGTATACGTGTGTCTGTGTGTCTACGTGTGTCTGTGTGTCTACGTGTGTCTGTGTGTATACGTGTGTCTGTGTGTATACGTGTGTCTGTGTGTATACGTGTGTGTGTGTATACGTGTGTGTGTGTGTATACGTGTGTGTATACGTGTGTCTGTGTGTATACGTGTGTCTGTATAGGTGTGTGTATGTATAGGTGTGTGTGTGTCTACGTGTGTGTGTCTACGTGTGTGTGTGTGTGTGTCTGTGTACGTGTGTGTGTGCCTGTCTACATGTGTGTGTGTGTGTCTGTCTACGTGTGTGTGTGTGTGTGTCTGTCTACATGTGTGTGTATCTACATGTGTGTGTGTGTGTCTACATGTGTGTGTCTGTGGACGTGTGTGTGTGTGTGTCTGTCGACGTGTGTGTGTGTGCCTACATGTGTGTGTGTGTGCCTACATGTGTGTGTGTGTGCCTACATGTGTGTGTGTCTACATGTGCGTGTGTGTGTGTGTGCCTACGTGTGTGTGTGTGTCTACATGTGTGTGTGTGTGTGTGTGTGTGTGTACATGTGTGTGTGTACGTGTGTGTGTACGTGTGTGTGTGTGTGTGTGTGTGTGTGTGTGTGTGTGGTCTCTGTGTGTGTGTGTCTCTGTGTATGTGTATGTATATATATATATATAGAGAGATATATATATAGAGATATATATATAGTGTGTGTGTGTGTATGGAGGGATGAGGGGGGAGCTGAAGGAATGTGTTGGGGGGGGGAGCTGAAGGAATGTGTGGGGGGAGGGGGAGCTGCTTACCTTGCAGTCGGCAGCATCTTCCTCGTGCAGGCCGGGAGACAGACCCTGCAGTCATCTGGTACGGAGGGGCGGGGATCAGACCGGAGCCGGACAGAGGGCATGTGGAGGGGGGGGGGGGGGGAAGCTGCAGGGAGAGCAGCACGGGGCATGTGGAGGGGGGAGAGCAGCACGTAGCATGTGGAGGGGGGGGGAGCTCACCCGTCCTGCCGCTGCCTCACTCATCCTGCCGCTGCCTCACTCATCCGGCCGCTGCCTCACTCATCCGGCCGCTCCCACGTGGATGTAAGGCGGGAGGCCGCATGTTGTGGCCGCTCCCCCACGTGTGTCCCGGGCGCTCGCTCCGCTCCCCCGCTGACTGTAGCGGCGCCGGGGTGTGAGCTTTGGGGGGTGGGGGGGTGAGCTTGGGGGGGGGATGAGCTTGGGGGGGGGTGAGGTGTGTGTGAGCTTGGGGGGGGGTGGGAATGTGTGTGTGTGTGTGTGTGTGTACACGGGACTCCGGGTAAGTTCGGGCACAGGGAGGGTGGGGGGGGGGGTGTGGAAGTTGAGGTGCGGTCCAGCTGACGGGGGAGAGTGAGGGGCACCGGGAGGGGATTGTGTGTGTGTGTCCCCGTCCGTGTCCGTGTGTGTGTGTGTGTCCCTGTGTGTGTGTGTGTCCCTGTGTGTGTGTGTGTCCCTGTGTGTCCTTTGGCCCGTCACTCCGCCTCAGGCCAATGAGAGATGTGCGGGGGCGGGCCAAGGGACCAATGAGATTTCCCCTAGGGACGCCGGACATCCAGGCAGGCAGGCAGGCAGGCATAGAGTGCTTTCAATTATATAGTATAAGATATCTCACAGCTCAGCACTATATGTGTATATAAACCCATATCTCACAGCTCAGCACTGTGTGTGTATATAAACCCATATCTCACAGCTCAGCACCTTGTATATGTATATATAAACCCATATCTCACAGCTCAGAACTGTGTATATAAACCCATATCTCACAGCTCAGCACTGTGTGCATATATAAACCCATATCTCACAGCTCAGCCCTGTGTGTGTATATAAACCCATATCTCACAGCTCAGCACTGTGTATGTATATATAAACCCATATCTCACAGCTCAGCACTGTATGTGTATATAAACCCATATCTCACAGCTCAGCACTGTGTATGTGTATATATAAACCCATATCTCACAGCTCAGCACTGTATGTGTATATAAACCCATATCTCACAGCTCAGCACTGTGTATGTGTATATATAAACCCATATCTCACAGCTCAGCACTGTGTATGTGTATATAAACCCATATCTCACAGCTCAGCACTGTGTATGTGTATATAGAAACCCATATCTCACAGCTCAGCACTGTATGTGTATATAAACCCATATCTCACAGCTCAGCACTGTGTATGTGTATATATAAATCCATATCTCACAGCTCAGCACTGTGTATGTGTATATAAACCCATATCTCACAGCTCAACACTGTACTGTATGTGTATATAAACCCATAACTCACAGCTCAGCACTGTGTATGTGTATATAAACCCATATCTCACAGCTCAGCACTGTGTATGTGTATATATAAACCCATATCTCACAGCTCAGCACTGTGTATGTGTATATATAAACCCATATCTCACAGCTCAGCACTGTTTATGTGTATATAAACCCATATCTCACAGCTCAGCACTGTGTATGTGTATATATAAACCCATATCTCACAGCTCAGCACTGTGTATGTGTATATATAAACCCATATCTCACAGCTCAGCACTGTTTATGTGTATATAAACCCATATCTCACAGCTCAGCACTGTGTATGTGTATATAACCCATAACTCACAGCTCAGCACTGTGTATGTGTATATAACCCATATCTCACAGCTCAGCACTGTGTATGTGTATATAAACCCATATCTCATATCTCGGCACTGTGTATATAAACCCATATCTCACAGCTCAGCACTGTGTATATAAACTCATATCTCACAGCTCAGCACTGTGTGTATAAACTCATATCTCACAGCTCAGCACTGTATGTGTATATAAACCCATATCTCACAGCTCAGCACTGTGTATGTGTATATATAAACCCATATCTCACAGCTCAGCACTGTGTATGTGTATATAAACCCATATCTCACAGCTCAGCCCTGTGTGTGTATATAAACCCATATCTCACAGCTCAGCACTGTATGTGTATATAAACCCATATCTCACAGCTCAGCACTGTATGTGTATATAAACCCATATCTCACAGCTCAGCACTGTGTATGTGTATATAAACCCATATCTCACAGCTCAGCACTGTGTATATGTATATAAACCCATATCTCAGCACTGTGTATGTGTATATAAACCCATATCTCACAGCTCAGCACTGTGTATGTGTATATAAACCCATATCTCACAGCTCAGCTCTGTGTATGTCTATATAAACCCATATCTCACAGCTCAGCACTGTGTATGTGTATATATAAACCCATATCTCACAGCTCAGCACTGTGTATATGTATATAAACCCATATCTCACAGCTCAGCACTGTGTATGTATATATAAACCCATATCTCACAGCTCAGCACTGTGTATGTCTATATAAACCCATTTCTCACAGCTCAGCACTGTGTATATAAACTCATATCTCACAGCTCAGCACTGTGTGTATAAACCCATATCTCACAGCTCAGCACTGTGTGTATAAACCCATATCTCACAGCTCAGCACTGTGTATGTGTATAAATAAACCCATATCTCACAGCTCAGCACTGTGTATGTGTATATAAACCCATATCTCACAGCTCAGCACTGTGTATGTGTATATATAAACCCATATCTCACAGCTCAGCACTGTATGTGTATATAAACCCATATCTCACAGCTCAGCACTGTGTATGTGTATATAGAAACCCATATCTCACAGCTCAGCACTGTGTATGTGTATATATAAACCCATATCTCACAGCTCAGCACTGTGTATGTCTATATAAACCCATTTCTCACAGCTCAGCACTGTGTATGTGTATATATAAACCCATATCTCACAGCTCAGCACTGTGTATGTCTATATAAACCCATATCTCACAGCTCAGCACTGTGTATGTGTATAAATAAACCCATATCTCACAGCTCAGCACTGTGTATGTGTATATAAACCCATATCTCACAGCTCAGCACTGTGTATGTGTATATAAACCCATATCTCACAGCTCAGCACTGTGTATGTGTATATAAACCCATATCTCACAGCTCAGCACTGTGTATATGTATATAAACCCATATCTCATATCTCAGCACTGTGTATGTGTATATAAACCCATATCTCACAGCTCAGCACTGTGTATGTGTATATATAAACCCATATCTCACAGCTCAGCACTGTGTATGTCTATATAAACCCATATCTCACAGCTCAGCACTGTGTATGTGTATAAATAAACCCATATCTCACAGCTCAGCACTGTATGTGTATATAAACCCATATCTCACAGCTCAGCACTGTGTTTATAAACCTATATCTCACAGCTCAGCACTGTGTATATAAACTCATATCTCACAGCTCAGCACTATGTGTATAAACCCTTATCTCTCTTTGTACAATGGGTATACAAACCACATCAGTGTTTCATATAGCATATATACCAGCGACAGAGACAGAATGGTAATAAATCCACAGAGCACGGATTTAGAAATATAATTTAACAAGGACCCCCTTAACAAAACAAATTTGGGGGGAAAACCTGCTGCAGGATGTGAAGTATTTTGTCACCCTAATCCTCCTCCTCCTCATCCAACGATGAAGTCAATGCAAATACAATTTAAAAAGTAAATAAATATAGTGGATTATTTCTAATACATAGTCAGGATTTAGATGAAATACATCTAGCGTTTAGGAGCTGTGCCTGTGCTGGGTACATACTGTATGCTGACACTGCCACCTTTATTCCTTTCTTTTTCCTCATATGAGTGTGAGTGATTTTCTGCTGGCTGGCGTGTTATCTGCAGTGATGAATGAAGACAGACAGGGGAAGTGTCCGCCTGATGTACAATTTTATCACTCGGGATTGTGTGCAGTGTATCCCACGTTAGTGGCCGCTCTGAAGGAAGATGTATCATAGCCTGGGCCACATACATATAAATAAACACAAGCAGCCAGTGAAATGTCTTTTATCTACCGCGTTCTGATTCATTTGGGAGGTTTGCTTCCCCCTGGGTTTTATTTTGTATTTCTCTCCTGTGTTTTGCTCCCGTTCCTCCTTACTCCAGCCCCAGACTCCACATCTTCACATACACAGAGGGAACACTCAATCTCTCTGCTTTTTTTTGCTGCCGCACTGAAAACGTATATTTCTGCAAAGGCTTTGAAGAAAGGAAAGAAATAAAGAGATACTGATAACAAGAGCTGTGGGCGGTTATTAATTCATTATTTATTTATTTATAAAATAATTTGCCAGGAGAAAAAACATTGTTAGTTACCTCTTGTTTTCAAGTATGTTCTGGGGAGAAAAATAAATCCTATCTCGCCCGGGTATTCCCAGTCTCCCATCCAGTACTCCCAGTACTAATCAGACCTAACATTGCTTGCTGTAGCTTCCGAGATCACCCAAAGTCGGGCACATTCAGGGTGGTGTGCCCATAGGGATTCTAATGCACTGTATGCCACATATACAGCTTTATCATCATCATCATCATCTTTTTCAGCCCGGGTCTCCCCACTGCTGGATGAAGCCCCCCCAATGATCTCCCAGGTGTCGCTCCAACACATTTTCTGATTTCACCCTCTCATCTTACTTTGGTCGTCGTCTTGGTCTTGTAATCTCTCCAGTCGAGTACTATCTTTGTCTACGATGGTCATTTCTGCTTGCGATATGTCCGGCTCACCACCTTTTTAATTTCTTCCTGCTTGTGATGATGTCACAGATTGTCTTTTTCCTGTATCTTCGGATAATATCCAGCATGCATCTCTCCATACTTCTTTGAGCTGTCTGAAGCTTTTGAATTATCTTCTCATTTAGGGTCCAAGTTTCACATCGATACGTGAGCACCGGCAGGATACACGGGTCGAAAACTTTCTTCTTGAGGCACCATGGAAGGCTCCTTTGAAATATTATCTTGTTTCTTCCAAATGCCTCAATTCCATCTTCATTCTCCTATTCATTTCATTCAAAAGGTTCCCATCCATTGTTATTTGCCGGCCAAGATAGACATAATCTTCGACTTCCTCTAGTTCTATTCCATTTAGTGCAATCTTTGTAGACTTGACAAGTTTGTTGAAGATCACTTTGGTCTTCCTGAGATTCATACAGAGGCCTAACTTCTTACTTGCTTTGGCAAGTTCTCCAATTTCTTGCTGGAGGTCTTCTGGACTTGTGGTAAAAATAATCGTTTGTTAAAGTGTCCCCGTGTATTTTGTTTAAATTTTTTATTGATTTTTGAAGAGATACACAGCGTACAATAAACAATGCATTTGGGAGGGAGCATCATGAAACATTCCTGGTGAGCAGATAGGCGATGAACAAATATACATACAGGTATATTATACTCTATTCTCATACATAGCCTATCTCTCTGTTTTATTACCATCCTCCTTCAGATTCTTTTCAAGGAAGCGGCCGCCTCCTTGAGTGTCTCTCTAGTATTGGTTGAAGGATAGAAGAGAAAAAGGAGAGAAAAAGAGAAAGAGGAAAGAGGGGGGCACGGGAAGGGAGGGGGGGGAGCATGGAGGGGGCGAGGACCGGGACACAAAGGGCAGGGGGGGGGCACAGCCCCCCCTCCCCCCCACCAACCCAACCACCACGGGGACAGATTCCCAGAGATCCCCGCAGGGCCTAGTTGATAGATTTCTCCTAGTCTTCTGGCCATATTTCCCGCACCTTATAGAATTGGTCTAATCTTTGATTGAGTTGTGCCGAAAGGAGCTCCATCAATCTAACTTCCCTGACTCTTCTTAGTACGGTTTGTCTAGAGGGGACATTCGTTTTCTTCCAGGCTGCTGCAATGGAACAATGGGCTGCTGTAAGAATGTGTGAGATCATTTTCTTCATTTGCGGCTGGAGACCATCGATGGGTCTGGCTAGTAGCAAGGCCAGTGGATCCACCTCAACCTCTACCCCCAGTAGGTCTCGGATCATGGTTTTAATCATGTCCCAGAACCTCTGGATCTTCGGACAGGTCCACCAGATATGAGCCATATCTCCTCTTTGTCCACATCCCCTCCAGCACAAATCTGGGGATCCGGGGAAAATCTGACTCAGCCTAATCGGGGTTAAGTACCATTGGAATAGAATTTTATAAATATTTTCCTTAATAGTTGTACAAATTGATGTTTTAGATGCTGATTCCCAGATATCTTCCCAGTCTTCTCTATCAATCTCTACATTCAAATCTTCTGACCATTTTAACATATAACTGTGATTAGAATTTGCCGCAGATATTGCCATTCCCATATACACTTCTGAAATCAAGCCTCTACAGTAATAGCCTCTTCTGCATAGTTTCTCAAATTTTGTTAGAGATGAGAACACCGAGTCTTTTAAGACTGCTTGTAGAAAATGTCGACTCTGAAGAAACCCGAAGATCGGGAAGTTTGTTGTTTGGTATTTTTTTTGCAAATCTTGGTATGGTAAAATCTTACCTTGAACTACAAAGTCATCAGCTATTACCATGTTTAACTCTCTGAATTGCTTAAGTTCTTTCGGGAGACAGCCAGGCGGAAACTCAGGATTATTGAATATTGGGGTCAATAGTGATGGGAAAGAAATCAAATTATATTTCTCCTTATTCCTGGACCATATTTTCCATGTACATTTCATTGCTCCCAGCTTAAGGTTTTCAGCAGGATCTCTCCTCCCTTTCCAGACCAAAGAGCGGCTGGGAGAGAGAGGACCCGCATAGGTAGACTCGATCCCTAGCCAGCACCAAGTTGCCGGATCATTGTTCCACATTATGACTTGTTTTAACTGGGCCGCCTGATAATATTTAATGATATCCGGGACTCCCAGACCTCCGCAATCTTTTGGGTCCCTGTGTATTTTAAGCAAGCTGAGGCGATTTTTCAGTTCTAGTTGGAATTATCTGCTGTTATTCTTGAGGTTATTGATGTTGATTGTTTTTGTCTTCTTCTTAATCCGTTTTCTTCATTCAAGCTTCGCATTCAGATGTAATCTGCAGCGAACCAATCGGTGATCACTTCTTGTATCACAGCTGTTAAGAACTGTGCCGTCTTCAATCACATGTTTCTTATTAATTAGGATATAATCAGTTTTATTCTTGACTCCATTGGGTCCATTCCATGTCCATTTTCTATTTGGATTCTTGTTAAAGAATGAATTCATGATATAGAAGTTTTCACATTCTGCAAATTCTCCCGATCTGTCCCCATGTTCATTCATGTTAATGTAACCATACTTACCAATGGATGCTTGGTAGAAGTCTTCCACATCATTGTCTGCGTGAATTGATGTTGGGGCATACACTTGGATTATTTGAACCCTGTATCTCTTATTCAACTGAATGACAATTCTGGCTGCTCTTTCTGATGAGCTTTCATACTCCACTATATTGTTTCCCATCTCTTGTTAACGATGAAGCCTTCTCCACTGATTCTTCCATTACCCGTACCTCTGTAATAGAATAGGTGTACGGTCTTGAGCTCAATGGGGCCTTCATCTTTTCTTCTAACTTCTCTAAGGCCAACAATATCCCATTGAATCTTTTCACGCTCGTCTCCCAGTTCTTTCTGTGCTGCTTCACTGGGGAGCGTCCGGCAGGTGTAGGACCTGTAGCAGACTGAGGTTTGACCTCCAGGGAGTGTTAGCACCCTCTGCCTTCATGCACTGTCAGACCCAGGGACACCCTGACCTCCGAAGAATAAGAGCCATTTAGTGTGTTCCATATTGGGGGGGGGAGGTGAGGCCTTACTTACCACACCAGCATCATGTGCATTTTGGCAAAATTTTCAAGCCTTCCTAGTACGGTTAAACCTATCAACACAGGTGCTACATCTTCCTGCCACTTTGAGGCAGTGAGAGAAGGGTTTGAGGGACATATATATATATACACACACACATACATACACAAAACAGCTAAAAGGTGTGTGTGTGTGTGTGTCTGTGTGTGTGTCTGTGTGTGTGTATGTATATGTCTGTGTATATATAATATACACACACACACTTTATAGACGGATGAATATATATATATATACAGTATATATATATTTCCTTTTTTTCTAATTAAAAACAAATGATAAGGAGTGGGGAGCCGGCAGGGGAGAACTGCACAATAATATATTGGGATATATCTCCCATTTGAATGCAAAAATGACTTTTTTTGTTGCAAATAGTGCAAAATTTCCTGTTGATACATATTTCCTGCATAGTATCTGAAATCAGGACACAGGTGACAAATGGCCGAGATATGATGCAGGCAAAGGCATTTGCTTTATGGCAACTCTAAGATCTTTCCCAAACATATATTCCATATATTACACAGCGGCTGCCTGTGTATCTTGCTGCAGGGACTGCTGATTTCACTTCCTGACGCGCAGGTTTCAACCTCTAATAACATTACATGTGGAGATAAAAAAAACAATATTTATGTACATCTCCTCTGTGGTCTGGGTCAGGGAAAAATAAATATTCACGTAATCAATATTTATGATGGAGTCCGTGTTTGTATAATAAGCTATTATAATGATTCAGTGCACAAGGAACCTTACAGTTGTAATTGCTCATTCTGAGGGTGAAGCTGAGAGAAAAGCTTTCAGCCTCATTTTGCAGCACCTGAGTTTTACACTAGACACTCCAGAGTCCTAACTACTAAGCTATTGTGTCCATGCCTCTGGTACTGTGCTCTGTGAGCCAACACACTGACAACCCGCATCACATAGATTAAGCAAATACATTCTTCTTCATAGCAATATGTGTTTTACGTTAATAAATATGACACCGTTTGTTTTGCTCCTGATTTGCACCAGCAAAGAAAGCATCAGATGGTGTATTTGTCGTGAAATATGCCAGAATCTAACATCAGCTGCAAACATTGGTGCCTAAAACAGCACCAGGATTATCACAAAAGGAAATGAAAACCTTTGGAAGCAACCTTTTTTCACTTCAGTTTTTCAGCCGGGAGAGTTTTAGAAATGATTCACAAATCTGTTTTTTTTTTTACCTCTAAAAAAATATTAAAAAGGGGGAGGGGGGCAAAACTGGGGAGGAACTAGAGCAAAAATAGACAAAAACAGCACAAGATTTAAAAAAGGAACAAAGTTTTTACTGGGAACATTATGAGATTATTTTTTCTTTAATTAAATGTGGTGATGGTTTTGTTTTAATAGCTATTTTTTGCCCAGATTTACAACTGGGGAACAAGCTCAAACTGTCCCTGAGTGGGTTAGCTATTAAGACATGCAACATTTCCACCCAAGGTAGTGAAGCAGGTGAAATGTGCCCTTTTACAGCCATTAGAGAACCCCCCTATACCTCTATCACACTCCCCCATTACCAACATACCTTACTACCCCCCCCCCCATACCTCAATCACACTCCCCCATTACCAACATACCCTACTACCCCACCCACCCTATACCTCAATCATACTCCCCCATTTCCAACATACCTTACTACCCCCCCACCCTATACCTCAATCACACTCCCCCATTACCAACATACCTTACTGCACCGACACACTTTATTCGAGCAAATACCCAGTATGTACCTGGCAGATACCTGGAATGCGCCGCTCCTCACCTCTGGCAAGCCCCGTTGCGTTTGCCTTCCCAGCCTGGGTTCATGCCTGGCTGACGGGCGGCTGATCTGTTAAATGATAATGATTAGGATTTAATAGGCTGCAATGCTTCGCGTGTCTACCAGATGGCATAAATTCATGAATTGTAATGCAGTATATATATATATACTGTGCAGTATTGCAGCCAGGGGGAATAAAATGCTTCAATCCCTGCTTGGAAAATACCTCAATGCACTCGGGCAGAAAACAGTCACAAACCTCAATACACCCGGGTATACCCGAATTCGTGGGACTAGCCGAGCTCGAATAAAGTGTGTCGCCAGTGTACAACCCCCCCTATACCTAAATCACACTCCCCCATTTCCAACATACCTTACTACCCCCCCACACCCTATACCTCAATCACACTCCCCCATTTCCAACATACCTTACTACCACCCTACCTCCCCCCACCCTATGCCTCAATCACACTCCCCATTACCAACATACCTTACTACCCCCCCCACCCTATACCAAAATCACACTCCCCCATTACCAACATACCTTACAACCCGCTATACCTCTATCACACTCCCCCATTACCAACATACCTTATTACCCCCCCACACCCTATACCTCAATCACACTCCCCCATTACCAACATACCTTACTACCCCCCCACCCTATACCTCAATCACACTCCCCCATTACCAACATACCTTACAACCCGCTATACCTCAATCACACTCCCCCATTACCAACATACCTTATTACCCCCCCCACACCCTATACCTCAATCACACTCCCCCATTACCAACATACCTTATTACCCCCCCCCCCACACCCTATACCTCAATCACACTCCCCATTACCAACATACCTTACTACTCCCCCCTATACCTCAATCACACTCCCCCATTACCAACATACCTTACTACCCCCCCACCCTATACCTCAATCACACTCCCCCATTTCCAACATACCTTACTACCCCCGCCACCCTATACCTCAATCACACTCCCCCATTACCAACATACCTTACTACCCCCCCCACCCTATACCTCAATCACACTCCCCCATTACCAACATACCTTACTACCCCCCCACCCTATACCTCAATCACACTCCCCCATTACCAACATACCTTACTACCCACGCCACCCTATACCTCAATCACACTCCCCATTACCAACATACCATACTACCCCCCCACACCCTATACCTCAATCACACTCCCCGTTACCAACATACCTTACTACCCCCCCCCCCACACCCTATACCTCAATCACACTCCCCCATTACCAACATACCTTACTACCCCCCCCACCCTATACCTCAATCACACTCCCCATTACCAACATACCATACTACCCCCCCACACCCTATACCTCAATCACACTCCCGCATTACCAACATACCTTACTACCCCCCCCACACCCTATACCTCAATCACACTCCCCATTACCAACATACCTTACTACCCCCCCACCCTATACCTCAATCACACTCCCCCATTACCAACATACCTTACAACCCCCCCCACCCTATACCTCAATCACACTCCCCATTACCAACATACCTTACTACCCCCCCCACACCCTATACCTCAATCACACTCCCCATTACCAACATACCTTACTACCCCCCCACCCTATACCTCAATCACACTCCCCCATTACCAACATACCTTACAACCCCCCCCACCCTATACCTCAATCACACTCCCCCATTACCAACATACCTTACAACCCCCCCCACCCTATACCTCAATCACACTCCCCCATTACCAACATACCTTACAACCCGCTATACCTCAATCACACTCCCCCATTACCAACAAACCTTACTGCCCCCCCCCACCCTATACCCCTATCACACTCCCCTCTTCCCAACATACCTTACTACCCCCCCACACCTTATACCCCTATCACACTCCCCTCTTCCCATCATACCTTACTACCCCCCACACCCTAAACCCCTATCACACTCCCCTCTTCCCGACATACCTATACTCTAATCACACTCCCCCCCCCCCCTTACCAACATACCTTACAACCGCCCCCACCTGCAAGAAATGACCTACAGCTGTATTAGCCAGAGCTGGCTCCTAGTCCTGTCAGTCATGTTACACCCCCTCACCCCATATTATTAACAAAATACAAAGGCAGAATGGGCCTAATGTCGGCGGCCTGTGGCAGGCCATTAACACTGACACTAACGTTTTCAGGTAGCCCGATATCACCAGGTATCGGAGTTCAGTGAATAGCACATTAGTGCTCATGAATAATGAATAAGGCCGCGTCCATACTGCGCGCGACGCAAACAAAGTGCCGCACATCAATGAAGCCAGCCATAGAGCGCGCGATGAAGGGGCAGATTTTTCACGAGACAATGTTGTTTTTGTTGCGCGATGGCCAGGTCACGTGAGCGGTTCAGCCAATGAGGAGGAACCAGCCTCATGATGTCACGCCTCCCCATCGCTGTGAATCTCAGGCCACAGATCGCTTGGCTGATATGCATGTATGACGCCATGCGCACCATCGCGCGCCCACTATATCCGAGGCCTCGTACAGAATGATTCCGCGCGCTAGAGCACTGTGCGATGAAACAAGTTGTGGCAATGTGAACATGTATAGTGCGTGTGCACGTCAACGGAGAGCAGCTTGAGGAGACAGATATATTTGTATTAGTAGCGTGATGTCCGGGTCACCTCTCCCCCTGCTGTTGTGCGCCTCCCATCCCACCCCCCGCGCACAACTGCAAATGTTTACAGGCCAGGAATCGCCCCAGCTACAACAGCGCGTGACGTCACGGGGGCGTGAGTGCGTGCGCAATCATACCGGACGCGGCCTAAGCCATTAAATCCTCATTTGCATGCTCTTAACACTATAACCAACATGTCGATGCACTAAAATACACAATATTACTGATTTAATGATATCCCCCAATTATATGCGTTAGGTGCCACAAAAGGCAATTGTATCGTACAGTACAGGGAAGAAATCTGTAACAAACCAACATGCACTGAAAGGGGCAGAGGAAAGTCTGTTTTTAAGCCGTTGCATGTAATTGATAAACTTGCTGCTGTTTATTTATTATTACTATTTTATTATTTGCCCCCGAGTTTGCACTTTGACAAATTCTATGAACAGTGTCAATTTAATGGCAAAGGGCTATTTTTTTTAAAGTAGCTGTTTACTTCACGTGTAAATGTAATGCGCTGTGTACACGGTCAGTGCTGTATATAGATAAGAGCTATATATACAATGTAATCATTGTGCCTTAGTGCAGGAACAGTGATTGCTTTATCAGCGCTGACCGTCCTTCCAACTTACCCTCCAGGACCTGCTCATTTGTGTTGTATAAATGACCCCGCAGCCGCGCTGGAAATTGCTTTCTGCGGAAAGATTGGAATCGGTTTATTTATTTATTTATCTGTAAGATGCCGGTGCTGGGAATGCAAGTTACCGGTGAGGAGCGGCCGACTCCGATGTTTTATATTCCCTCTCTTACAACTTAGGTTACATTCTAGGCTCTATTTTTCTTTTTGTAATTTATTTCTTAATAAATCATCTCCTGTAGCTAATATATTTTATATTTATATTTCTCTCAGTTTTTTTTTTTTTGTTTTTTTTTTTTATCTTATTTTTCTTGACCTCGGCAACTGCCTGACAAAAAATAACAGTTTTTATGTTGTATTCGGTATCTTGGTCAAACATTATACCCAGTTTATCTTGCACCAGGTGAGAATAAAAATGTGAATTTCTTATGGCCTGTTCCTCTTTTCCTTCAATAACCTTTTTATTCACATTTTCCTCCTCGAGCGGCCATGCACTGACTAAATGATGTTTCCCCCTGCGTCTCCGGGATATTACAGTGATGGATTAAAGCAGTGGGCGGTGTCAGCCAAAGGCAACAGTTACAGCAAGGTGTTACCTCTGCTCCCATAACTTAACGTTTAGGAGCTTCTCCTGATGGATATGGCCCTCGCTTCCCAGCTCCACCCTCGCCCTGAAATGTCAGCAGTCTCCTGGCCTCACACTACCACCTTGTTCTCTTCTGTAGGTGTCTGGAAAAGGACAGAAGGCAGAGACAGCGGCAGAAAGGAGCAGAGATGACTGGCACAGGAGGAAAGGGACAGAAGGCAGAGACAGTGGCAGAGAGGAGCAGAGATGACTGGCACAGGAGGAAAGGGACAGAAGGCAGAGACAGTGGCAGAGAGGAGCAGAGATGACTGGCACAGGAGGAAAATGACAGAAGGCAGAGACAGTGGCAGAGAGGAGCAGAGATGACTGGCACAGGAGGAAAGCGACAGAAGCAGAGACAGTGGCAGAGAGGAGCAGAGATGACTGGCACAGGATGAATGGGACAGAAGGCAGAGACAGTGGCAGAGAGGAGCAGAGATGACTGGCACAGGAGGAACGGGACAGTGGCAGAGAGGAGCAGAGATGACTGGCACAGGAGGAAAGGGACAGACAAAAAGGATATTCACTGAGAAGGAGCAGATGACAGTGACAGAGTGAGGAAACACGTGTGATAGAGACAGGAGGACGGGAAAGGAAGTCACGGTGAGGGAGCAGAGAGGACTGAGACAGGTGACAAACGGGATCCATGCATTGTTGTTTTGCTACATTACGTTTAATGTGGATTATTTGCTCTGGATAGCAACACATGTTTCTATGCTCAGGCTCCTTGCACCTTTCTTCCTTACAAAAACATCACGCATAATAACAACAACAACAGTACGAACTGCAATAATAACAATATCTACATCTACAATAATAAGAGAAATACTAATACCTAGAATCCTATTAATAGCATTTTGCAGGAGCGGTTTGTATGAATGTTGGCCGCTCGGAGTTAGTAGCACTTGCTGATTCTTTCAGCTGGAACAGACCTCCCCTCCCCCGCAGGGCTGGCTTTTCGGTTTGCAAACAGTCTGTGGCCACAGGGAGGGGACATCCGTCTCTCTCTCCTGGCAGAGGCAGCAGCCGAGACGCTGGTGGTAATTTCAATGCTGCCTCCCCCTCGTCCCACCCTGACGCACGGAGCTCTCTGTCTCTCCCAGGCCCCCTTCTCTGCATCTCAATGCGACAGTGTCAGATCAGAGAGGCGAGACCCTGCTTCGAATATCAATAAAGATGGTGGCAGGAGGAAGAAGGAAAACACCAAAGTTACATGCAAAAAATAAACAATTAGATGATGTGCACAGGGAAGATGAGCGTGTGGTATGAGGAATAATATCCTTTGTATCGACTTCTGCAGCAAACTCATGAGGTAGCTGCATGTCGCCTACGGGTCCTTAAACCTGCTACATTAAGCCATTGTCACTTATCACACAGTCGTTAAGCTGCAGGGAAGGATACTGCGTAGTGCCATGCAGACAAGCGCATTGGATGTGTTGCTTTTAGAAAAGGGACAGTCGCACTAAGAAGAGCAAAGGTGGCAGTGTCAAATCTCCTTGTCACTTGTTATAGCGAGTCACTATATCTCCCTGTCCCCCCCGGACCATGTAAGATCTGCAATGCAGGGACTGCTACCTTTACAGAAATAACCCCCCCCCCACCATTTATATGGACCCGATGTATGTTTTCATCTATATCTCGCTGACTTCTGTAACCTAATCGGGTCGAGTTGGGTGCTTGGAAATCCTTCGTGCACGAGATCCCAAGACTGTCATAAAATACCAAGAAAAGGAGGGTTTCTTTTAGTCCGGTGGGCAGGAAGTCCGGGGAGCAGGGAAAGACAGATCCAGGCCTCCTTGGAAGAGCTGGACAGATGTCCCCATGGGGGTAGTAGAAAGATGAGGAAGGGAGATTGTAAAAAGGCATCTCAAGAGATGCCACATCAAGTTAAATCATCGGAGCGAGGACGGTCCTTTCATTCTGAAGGCTGAGTTCAGCATAACCAAGAGATACGTCCCCAGGGCTCATCAGATGTGACAGGACTCAGGAGAGCTGGGGACAGAGAGAAGAGACCAGGAAGGAAACAAGCAAAGGGTTTGAAATAAGACGATTTATTTGGGATAGCGCTGACAATGTATTCAGCGCTGTGCAAGCCACTTCACAAGCTTTGATAAGCGTCGGGGACCACACACTTAATGTACATACTCTTATTCTCACCTGCATCTCCCCTACATGCCACCCCCTTCTCTCTCCTACTCCCCTCGCTCTCCCTTCTTCCTTTTTCTCTCACTCCCCCTTTCTCTCTCCCTCCTCCTTTCTCTCTCCCCCTCTTCTATCACTCTTCTCCCCCTTTCTCGCTCACTCTTCTCCCTTCCCTTCTCACCCATCTTCTCTCTCTCACTTCTCTCTACCCCTTTTCTCTCCCGCCCTTTCTCTTTTTTTCTCTCCTCCCGCCCTTTTATCTCCCTCCCTTTCTCTCACTTCTCTCCTCACCCCTTTTTCTCTCCCGCCCTTTCTCCCCCTTCTCTCTCCCCCCTTCTCTCTCATCCCCCCCTTTCTCACTCCCTCCCCATTCTCTCTTCCCCCCGCACCCCCCAGGCATCTCTCTTGCCCCGGTGTCCTGCCTGTGATGTGGGTTTCTGTGCGCATTGGCAGCGACGGAAGAAGCCCACCCATGCGGTGATGGGCCTAACTTCCATGTCAGGACCTGGGTGGGCTCCCTCCGCTGCTGCCGACACGTAGTGCCCCACACCCGGTAAGAACCTGCACCACAGGACGGACCCGAGGAGTGGGAGTGGGGGTCCTACCTGTGGGGGACTGGATATGGCCTGCGAGATGGGTTTAGCCCACCCCTGATTTACATTTTGGTCAGAGCAGAAACGTACAATGTGTCGGGACACGCAGAATAATACTGTTGCTATTGCTTTTTGCCAAACTGTATATCGCAGAATTGTAGAGATTAGCGATGTGGTAATTAGCCGTACACGAGTCTCGTACATTTGCGCTGACTTTTTGTTTCGGGGAGAGATACGTGCAAGGTCTTGTGCTTGTGTGGCCTTTTTTTTTTTTTTTTTTAAACCTTTGCAGAGTTTAATAAGGAAAAAACAATTAATTTTTTTTAAACTTATATTTTTTTAAGGTTTTCAAATATAGATGGGAAGGGGTACAAGAGGTGAGGGGGGGGGAAACAACCATTTTGCAACAGATTTCTTAGGCTGGGGCCATGGTGCGGGGACGTGCGTGGCCGTGATGTCACCGGCGTGAAGCGGTGCGTTTTGTGGCCAGTGGAGACGCGACGCGCCGGGACGGACGTGCCTAGGGGCGCCACGGAGCTGGTTCGCCCTCATTGGGCGAACCGCTCACGTGACTGGCCAGTCGCGCCAAGAAATCAGTTTCAACTGATTTCTTGCACAACGCGCGCCCCCTCCCACTTCCGCCCGCATGCCGCATGGACGCGGTTAACTGCCTTAAGGCAATCTGATTGCTCAGCGTGCGGGCGACTCCGCACGGTCTGCGGCACCATGGCCCCAGCCTTACAATCATCAACAGCATTCACATTCCATAACATACAGCATTTTAAAAACAATTTATAAACAGCCTAACCTACTCTTCTCACTCCCAAATCCTCTTCTCTATTGGGGGCATGACAGTACAATTAGAAAAAGACTGAACAAGTATGGTTTGTTTGGAAGGGTTGCCAGGAGAAAGCCTCTTCTCTCTAAAAAGAACATGGCAGCACGGCTTAGATTTAAAAAAGTTGCATCTGAACAAACCACAAGACTTCTGGAACAATGTTTTTTGGACAGACGAGACCAAATTGGAGATGTTTGGCCATAATGCACTGCGCTACGTTTGGCGAAAACCAAACACAGCATATCAGCACAAACACCTCATACCAACTGTCAAGCACAGTGGTGGAGGGGTGATGATTTGGGCTTGTTTTGCAGCCACAGGACCTGGGAACCTTGCAGTCATTGAATCGACCATGAACTCCTCTGTATACCAAAGTATTCTAGAGTCAAATGTGAGCTAAAGCTTGGTCGAAATTGGGTCATGCAACAGGACAATGATCCCAAGCACACCAGCAAATCTACAACAGAATGGCTGAACTAGAAAATAATCAAGGTGTTGCAATGGCCCAGTCAAAGTCCAGACCTCAACCCGATTGAAATGCTGTGGCTGGACCTTAAGAGAGCTGTGCATAAACAAATGCCCACAAACCTCAATGAACTGAAGCAATGTTGTAAAGAAGAGGGGGACAAAATTCCTTCACAACGATGTGAGAGACTGATAAAGTCATACAGAAAACGATTACTTGAATCATAAGGTATACTTAGTTTTTCACACATGACTTCTCCATTTAGGCCTTATTTTTGTTAAATAAATCATGACACGGTATAATATGTCATGTGTTGTTGTTCATCTGAGGTTGTATTTACCTAATTTTAAGACCTGCTAAGGAACAGATGATTGTTATTATGTCCCGATATGTAAAAAAGAGGGTGTACTTTCTTTTTCACACAACTGTGTATATATATATAGAGCAAAGGGGAAACGGAAAATACCCCTTAGTAAACACACCAATTTCTAACAGCTATGGGATCGGTAAGCAAATCAAACCTCACATATTAGCATACACTTATAGGGGTAGACTTCCCGGACAAAGATATAAAAAAAGATTTTATATATTATCATTAAATGTTCAGTATCTAAAGCATTAGATTTCGAGCAAAAATTGCTCTTGACCATCAGTGAGACTTAATGTCCTTCAACACGACATATGCAAAACCTTTCTAGTTTTTGGGCCAAGGCCCACCCATCGCCAGGACCCTCAATCCACTCGTACACCGGTTTCATCCACCAGTCAGCGGACTGGCATCCAGAAAGTGGTCGGAAAGGCTCCAAATCGCGGAGGAAACAGTTTCTAGAGTAGATTATAAGGAATTAATATGGAAACGGGGAAAAAAAATAGGGGAAACATTGCTATAGGTCCGGTGTAGACTTCTCAGGGTCGCCGTGGGTAGCCGGATCGCCAATTAGGGAAACAGGCGTGGATTCTTATTGAATCTTCCAAGGTTCTGGTAAACAGCAAGGAGACTCAGCGGGACTCTCGCAAGGACATGGCCGAACTTAGCTCTTTCATCTCCGGGACTACCGCCCTCTCAGCTAATCGATCGTCCTCTGGGTTCTCGTCCTGAGATCTTCACTGCTGACCCGGTCCCTCCCTGAGGGTCAGATTTAACGCTGATAGGAAGAATGCTGATTCCTCAGGATAACAGAGCGAGATCTGTCTGCCTTTGTGATTGACTATAAGACGGAACAGGAAGGCCCAACGGTAGCGAATCCCCTTTTCCTGGAGTACTGCAGTCACCGGTCGCAGCCCCCTTCGTCTATCTATTGTCAATCTGGAGAGGTCCTGGAAGATCTGGATAGAGTCATTTTCGAACTCAATTGAGCCTCTTTTTCTGCAGCCTTTTAAAATCCTTTCCTTTTCAGACAGTTAGTAGAAAAACGGATAAACGAGGTGATGATTATGGATGATGATTTTTGAAAAGTTGACAGGTTTTTTTAAGCAATCCATCGAAGAATTCTATAGAATTTGGGACCCATAGCTTGAGAGTTGAGATTAGACGAGGACTACTGAGCTGGAATGATCTATTCTGACCTAAAGGTCCCTGAACAGGCCCCCTCCGAGGGAGATGGTAATAAGTAAATTAAGATAATATGGTCTCGGAGCAGAAGGAAGGAGTTATGTGAGAGACTTTTTCAAGAGCAAAAGCGGGTGGGGGTGATGGGGGCTTTCCCCCCTCCCCCCCCCCCCACACTCCTTGTTACTCCCATTGTTTTTTTGCCTGTTTGTATTAAAAATAATCTATACATAGATGTAGTGCGGTTATGCCTATGGTCTATTCAAATTATTCAGGCATGTTTATATTTGTATATTCAGGCTGACCGCAATGACACTATATGGTTAATTTAAATTGTCTATCCTAACATTGTTATTCTGATACCCATATGTATGATTATTGTTGTGTACTGTTATTTATCACTTTTCATTTTTTTTTTTAAATTCAATAAAAAATATTTGAAACAAAAAAAAACAACTTTGTGTTTTTTCTCTTTCATTTTTTTTGAGCCTTTATTGAACACTGAAATTGAAATGTACTAAACCTTTGTGAAATTCACCCAAACCTTTGCAAAAAAAAAAACGAACAGTGGCGAAGCATTTAATGCCACAGGAAATATTGGTGTTTTTATTTCCAGCTTACGTTTTTGCAGCTTTTCTGACAAAAACATAAATGTGTCAAAAATTGCACATGCATGCTAAGGTTTTGTGGATTTCTAAAAGATATTTGTTTGTGAGCTCTGGCTTTGCATACACTCCCTGCTCTGTTCCCATTATAGCAAAATCCTATGCGCAGAGCACACTGTGATTCAAGCGCAGAGAGAGAAGGGGAAGGAGACATTAAATGAGCCACGCGGGAGCCCTTATCTGACCCGTAGGTAGGAAGGAATAAAAATGACGCTGCAGGACGGGTCCCGGGTGAGAGAGAAAATAGCTGGTAATATGTGTTTGTTTAAAGCTGGGCTGCAGTAAATGTCCAGATGTGTACCCTGGATTTACACCGGCCAGAGATTCAGTAGTCCTTTTGCAATAACTATGAGAATCTCTGTAGCTTGTAGGCAGAAGCTTCAGCATTCAAATGCAAAGGGGTTGGTCTTTGTAGTGGTTTGGTTCTAATGGGGATGCAGTTTGTTCCCTCCGATTCTTAGCCACTGACAATAACCCCTCCCCTAACTGCTTCTATAACCGCTCCCTAAATGTCCTCCCCTAACTACTCCCATAACCGCTCCCTATATCTCCTCCCATAACCGCTCCCTATATCTCCTCCTCTAACTTCTCCCTATATCTTCTCCTCTAACTTCTCCCTATATCTCCTCCTCTAACTGCTCCCTATATCTCCTCCTCTAACTGCTCCCTATATCTCCTCCTCTAACTGCTCCCTATATCTCCTCCTCTAACTGCTCCCTATATCTCCTCCTCTAACTGCTCCCTATATCTCCTCCTCTAACTGCTCCCTATATCTCCTCCTCTAACTGCTCCCTATATCTCCTCCTCTAACTGCTCCTCTAACTGCTCCCTATATCTCCTCCTCTAACTGCTCCCTATATCTCCTCCTCTAACTGCTCCTCTAACTGCTCCCTATATCTCCTCCTCTAACTGCTCCCTATATCTCCTCCTCTAACTGCTCCTATAAACGCTCCCTAATGTGACGGACGGTGGTCGTCTCAAATCAGGTGGTGGACACGCAGGGCTGAGACTATATCCGTCGGGACTCCATGGAGGCGGAATATCTCTTTAATAAAGATCTCCGATAGTTCAGATGCTGTGGGTAGCTTCCTGAGAGGAACAAAACGGACTTGTCGTGTGACTCGGTCAACCACTACCCGTATGGTAGTCATACCCCTAGAGGGAGGCAGCTCCACAATAAAATTCATGGAGAGGTGGGTCTATGGGCGGGTGGGAAAGGGTAAGGGTTGGAGCAATTCCCAGGGTAACGTCGTTGGCACCTTCGTCTGAGCGCATATAAAGCAGGCTGCCACAAACTCCTGTACGTCTTTGCGGAGATCTGGCCACCAAAATATTCTTTTGAGGAAATCGCAAGTCTTCCTAACCCACGGGTGACCAGCCATCTTGGAGTTATGACCCCATTGCAACACCTCACTTCGGAATTGGGAAGGAACAAATAATTTGAACGAAAGTGTGGACTTCAATCTAGGATCCTCTGCCTGAGCCTGCGAAATCTGTTGCAGAAGTGATGAAGATACGGCAGAGATGATCTGTGCAGGTGGAATAATGGGTCCCTGCTCTATCTCCTCTGAGCCATCAGGAGAGAATTGTCAAGATACAGCATCTGCTTTGGTGTTTTTGGATCCTGGGCGATAAGGGATCACAAAGTTGAACCGAGTGAAGAAGAGAGCCCACCTCGCCTGACGTGTCCCGAGTCTCCTTGCCCCTTCAATGTATTCAAGGTTTTTGTGGTCTGTACGGATTGAAATCGGAGAAGTTGTCCCCTGAAGCAGATGCCTCCATTCTTCAAGAGCCATTTTCATAGGCAGAAGTTCCCGATTTCCAACATCATAGTTCCTTTCCGTGGTAGAATTTGTTTTAGAAAAGAAGGCACAGGGGTGGAGTTTCCCATGAAAATCCTTCCTTTGAGAAAAATCGGCTCCGGCTGCCAGATCGGATGCGTCCACTTCAAGCACGAAGGGTTTCATAGACTGGATGGATCAGCACAGGTGCGGAAGAAAAGGCGGACTTGAGTTTCTCAAAAACCAGAAAAGCTTTTCTTTCTTCGTAATAGCCGTGATGGGTGCAACAGCCTTACAAAAAATTCCCAAGAAATCGTTCTACCGGTTTGAGACCCAGCAGTAAGGGCCAGTCCAGCACTGACGAAACTTTTGCACGATCCATCTCTAACCCATGTGAAGAGATGAAGTACCGAAGGAAATAAATCTCCTGTTAGAATTGACACTTCTCGAGCTTGGCGTAGAGGGCATGGTCCCGAAGTCTTTGGAGAACCAATCTAACCTGTACCCGATGTTCAGTCAAAGAACTGGAAAATATAAGGATATCGTCCAGATTTACAATGAGAAATTGGTCCAATAGATCCCGGAAAATCTCGTTGATGAAATTTTGAAATACGGCTGGTGTGTTGCATAAGCCAAATGACATGACTAGGTATTCGTAGCGCCACCCCGGGTATTAAAGGCTGTTTTCCACTCGTCACCCTCTCTGATCCGGATCAAATTGTAGGCTCCTCGAAGATCCAGTTTGGTGAAGATAGTAGCCTTGCGTAAGCGGTCGAAGAGTTCAGGGATGAGGGGTAGCGGATATCGGTTCTTTACGGTGATTTTATTTAGGCCTCTGTAGTCGAAACATGGCCTGAGAGAACCGTCTTTTTTGGAAATGATGAAGAAACCCGCTCCAGCAGGAGAACTTGATTTGCAAATAAACCCACGCTGAAGGTTCTCCGAAATGTATTCCCACATAGCTTAGGTTTCTGGTTCTGAAAGGGAATAGGTGCGGCCTCAAGGAGGGATGACCCCTGGGAGTAGGTCGATTTGCACAATCATAAGGTTGATGTGCCTGTTTTTTGTCAAATACGTTGGCAAATTCCTGGTAACAAACTGGAAGGCATGATGCAGAAGTCTCAGTAGGTAGCCGAACCTTGGAGATTGTGCGAGACGCCGGAAGACACGATCCATGGCAATGTTGTCCCCAGACTGTCGCCCAATTGATCTTGGGGTTGTGGTGCCGCAGCCCGGGAAGTCCTAGAACCACGAGTCGAGGTAGAGCAAATCACGTAGAAAGATAGTGACTCTTTGTGAAGTCCCAGACCGTGACCAACAAAGGATTAGTTCGAGAGTGATGGTCCCAAGTGTCAGAGGTCTTCCATCAATAGCCATTACTGGTAACGGAATCTCCCTAGTACGGAGAGGAAGGTAGTGGAGTTTCACAAGTGCGTTTTCTATTACGTTCCCTGCGGCTCCTGAATCAACAAAAGCCTGAGTGAAAATGGATGCTGGTCCCCAGGACAGTGAAACCAGCAGGAGGGGCCGTGAAGGTTGTAGTGAAGGAAGACTAGAAGAAATGTTAAGAGAATATTCCTCTATCTTCACTGGGCATTGGGGTTTTCCTGATTTAGGACAGTCTCGGACACGGTGACCTTTGAGCCCACAGTACAGGCACAGTCCTCTGACAAGTCTCCTAGTTCTCTCCTGCTCAGGTAATTTGGTATCACCTAGTTGCATCGGTTCCTCCTCACGGAGAGGTGTAGAAAGAGGGGTCTGAATGTGGGGGGCAAGCCGAATTGTTGGGGTTTTTGGAGACTGAGTTCGCTCGGTCTGCCGTTCTCGTATCCGGATGTCCATTCTGATACAGAGGGCAATCAGTTCCTCCAGATCATTGGGAAGATCCCGGCAAGTCAGTTCGTCCTTTAAACGCTCAGAAAGCCCCTGCCAAAATGCTGCCACCAGAGCTTCATTATTCCAGCCCGCCTCTGCAGCAATGGTTCGGAACACAATGGCATACTGGCCTGCGGTACGGATTCCTTGCCGGATTCGAAGGAGTGAAGCTGAAGTGGAGGAGATGCGACCAGTGGCATCAAATACTCTTTTAAATGCCTGGAGAAAGGCAACATCAGTGGGGATTATCTTTCCCACAGAGGAGATCCCAGGCCAAGGCCTCATCTGCTATTAGGGAAATCACATAGACTACCCTGGATCGGGGAGTGTTGAACATGGAGGGCTGGAGTTCGAACTGAATCGATTATTGGTTCAGAAACCCTTTCAAGCAAGCAATAGGGTCCCTTCCATAACGCAGAGGCATCGGGATCCGTGGTTCCCTGGGCGTAGGGGGTGATGGGACTGGCGTCGGAGAAGCTTCCGGTAAGGGCAGTGCAGGGGAGAACCCACCTGGGTAAAAATTTCCTGAAGTCGGCCTGAAATAAGTGCCGGCTATTGGTTTTGCAGGGCGAGGCGTGTCTCATGAGCTCCGAGTAGTTCCCCTTGGAGAGATACGGCTCCCTCTACCTTAGCAGGGTCCATGATTGGCCAAGCAAAATGTGACGGTGCTCGTCTCAAATCAGGAGGCGGATCCGCAGGGCTGAGGTAGGGATGCAAATAAACCGACCACAACACAGAGACAGAGTCCTGTAAGAGTATCCATAGTCGGTATGAAAGCAGGGGTCAGGGCTGGTGGCAGAGGTGCAAAGTCGAGGAGGCAAGCGGAGGTCAGAGCAAATGGAAGGCAGCGAGGTCGGGGTCAGCAACAGGAATTCAAAACAGGCAAGAGGGTAAGGCGTAACTGCAAAGACAGACAGGAGCTGCAAACACACAGAACTTTGCTCGCCAACTCCCTATGGTAACTGCAGCCTTATAAAACAGGCTGCAAGTACCCAAAATGGCCACAGAGAGCAGAAAGGGCAGATGAGACAGAAAACCTGGACCGGAGTGAAAACCTGGCACAGATTAAGCAGAATCCTTACATCTATATCAACTTCTTTAAAGCTGCAGTTCAGTCAATATCCTGCATGTGTGTTTTTTTTAATAAATCAGTTCTGTAGTAAGAAAAAATACTTTTAGCATTTTCTGTTTTTAAAAAAACAACTTTTAAAGACCAATTTTCTTGTTTTCTATTTTAACAGCCATTTGCTAAGGCACTGCCCCTTCATGTCCTGGCACACCCCTTTGTCAGCCCTGCCCTCCCTCTAGCACATGTCAGTGCAGGAGTGCTCATGAATATTCATGAGCTTCCACTGACAGACAAGCAGAATATAAACAGATCCCTTCACTAATTATGTCACCAAATTTCGACCTATCAATACATGGAGAACGAATTGACCTGCAGCTATACTGTTCTTTAGGTAATTAGAGATTGCACACATAAAACTATTGAAGTAAAAAAATAAAAAAAATAAAAAAGACTGAACTGCAGCTTTAACTGCTCCTATAACCGCTCCCTATATTTCCTCCTCTAACTGCTCCTATAACCGCTAACTCCTCCCCTAACTGCTCCTATAAGCGCTCCCTATATCTCCTCTTCTAACTGCTCATATAACCGCTACCTATATCTCCTCTTCTAACTTCTCCTATAACCGCTACCTATATCTCCTCCCCTAACTGCTCCTATAACCGCTACCTATATCTCCTCCCCTAACTGCTCCTATAAACGCTACCTATATCTCCTCCCCTAACTGCTCCTATAACCGCTCCCTATATCTCCTCCCCTAACTGCTCCCAATATTTCCTCCTCTAACTGCTCCCATAACAGCTACCTATATCTCCTCCCCTAACTGCTCCTATAAGCGCTCCCTATATCTCCTCTTCTAACTGCTCCTATAACCGCTACCTATATCTCCTCCCCTAACTGCTCCTATAAGCGCTCCCTATGTCTCCTCCCCTAACTGCTCCTATAATCCGCTCCTTATATCTCCTCCCCTAACTGCTCCTATAACCGCTACCTATATCTCCTCCCCTAACTGCTCCTTTAAGCGCTCCCTATAACTCCTCTTCTAACTGCTCCTATAACCGCTACCTATATCTCCTCCGCTAATTGCTCCGATAATGGAAAATAAAAAAGGGAGAGAGAGGAAAAGAGACAGAGGTGGGGTTTGGGGGGGTGGGGGTTAGTGAGAGAGTGCATGAAGAAAAAAAAGGGAGTTAAGAAGAAGGGAGGGAAAATAAAGAATGAGAAAAGAGAAGAAATAAAGAAAGGAGGAGAAATACAAACAAATAATATCGCACTAAGTAAATGGAACTGACCCTGTAATGATATGAGCAAACACAGACCCAATATCACTTTGTGTATCTGCCTTGTGAATATAGGGCTGGGAAAAATAAATATTTGATGTTCCCGCCTGCCAGCACATCCCCTCCTGGGGTTTTTATTCCTCTTACAGCTTTTATTTATTATTTTATATGCTCTGCTGTGTTTCCTGAGCTAAATATCCACAGCGTCGCAACACAGGCACGGGAGGAGGTAATGGCCTCATTGGGAAGGAAGACGGCAACCCTTTAATCTGATGGCTGGGGGGAATTCTGAGCAACGTACATGCTACTGAGAGGTACACAGGTCAATTTTACACCCAGAGCACCAGTACTTTTTCATTTTTGCACCCAGAATACCAGTACTTTTTAATACTTGCTGCCAGAGTACCAGTACTTTTTAATATTCGCACTCTTCATCTTAATTTATTACAAAATTGGGGCGAGCGCTTTGAACGACATTTTAAAGGGATTTAAGCTACATTTATGTTGTAGAAAGGAAAAGAGGATTTCCCAAATGAATCGCCTTTTCAATTAAACATAACGTTTGTTAATAAAAAGCAGGGGTACCCTGGGTGTGAAAATGAAACATAACGGTGCCCCGTAGACTCTGGGGCCATTACACTGCTGGTGTATTCTTTGTACAGACTGGTTCAGTAACTCCCCCTCAGCTGACGTTTCCTTTCCAGCAGCCGCTGCCCTCTTAAGCCGACCAGAGAAAGTCTTTGCGGCCCAGGGAGGAGCGTGTTTTACAGAAAAGCCTTAACGGTTTGGTGAAAAATTCATGGGGAGCAGCAGGGCTCCGTATCTCTGCAAGACGGGGGGCCATGAGATCACAGAGCATCTGAAATCCAAAATAGAACGGACGAGTATGTTATTCATCTTCCAAACCTTTAAAGCTCTGTCTGCGGCTATCAGCTTCTTACAAACGAAACACATCTAATCATATCAGAGGCCGCGAGAAATGGAGGAATGAGTGAAACCTCAGCGGTGGCAGGTCAGTCCCATATGAAAGCACAGTGACCTAGTGGCAGTGACGTGTTTAATGGGTTAACTGGTCAGTCCCACGCAGGAGCAAAGTGACCTAATGACAGGGACGTGTTTTTAAAATGTATTTATATACATTTCTGAGTAATAAAATAGGTCAACATATTTTCACAGTCTTATCCCTTTAACATTGTAAATAAACAGCAGAAAAACAATATATGACCCGTACAAATGACTGAGAATAAACATCACAGTAACATTCCTTCTATAATAAACAAATCGGCAAACTTTCTGTTCCAGACGCCCTGGTTCACTAATTTTTAAAAAATATTTCACCTTCCATACTTTTCTAACTGGAGTGTATATAATAAAGTTCAATAAAAACATTTCTACTCCACCTCCTCCTCGTTTGAGCGAGGGCAGCAGCAGACTCCAACCACTTTATACATATCCAGAACCTTCCAGTTACCGGCAAACCTCCATCTCGATCCCTATAGCAGATTCCGTTTTTGCCAGGTTCCCCTCAAAAACTCAACTAATACCCATTCAGAGTACTTAAACGGAGCCATCACTTCCATTAAAGAACGCTGGAGGCAAGTTGTTCAAAAACGGATTCCATTTGGGCACAAATTTCTCAGCTGTATTAGAGATATCAGAAAATGCATCAAACTTTTCATTGATCCTGATATGAAAAAGAAAAGATTATAATTGATTTGTTACCTGTAGGAAACAGTTTTAACCAATTTACCAATATTAACTTGTGAGCCGCCAGCGTGACCATTCCCGCCTGCTCAGGGTGTCTGTTTGCGTCCTCCAGTCCTCCACACACCCAAACATCAGCACCTTATAGTCTCAAGGCAGCCTTAAATGGAGCAACCTATTCAAATAATTAGACGTTTTGTTCCACAACGACCTCCTGATCTTTCCACAGTAACTTAATCCATTGCAATTGTAGCGTCCCAGCACCCACACGTCATACAGACTGCCTCAGTGTCAGTTAGAAATGTATTTAGTTGTCTGGTACCAGGAAGGCATGAGTTATCAGTTTAAATTGTGATTCGCGGAAATCAGCATCTAGTGTAATCGTGTGGATCTCCCTATATCTGAAGAGTAGGGTCTCTAAATCCAGAAGATCAGGAAAATCGGATTGCCATTTATTATATAAAGGAATCCAATGTTTGGCGGTATATATTTCCATTAAAGAAGCTTTGAGGAGCTTTGGCCCAGCTGCCAAGAAGCCGATAAATTGGATTCCAAGGGATTACCCTCAAACATCTGTGGGAAGTCTCTGAGTAGTGATCGGCTATAGTGTCTGATTTGGAAAAAGGCAAAAAAAGTGAGAGTTTAGTCAATTATATTTAGTTTTAAGTTGGTAAAATGTAGGGGAAATGTGGCAATTTGTCATGAAACAGCCCCCCACCGTGTGACTGTCCTTCTGGGCCCAGATGTAGAAGACTGAAGGATCTATTCGGAAGGTGTCTGGAAATGGCCAGTGGGAGTTTGAACATTTTCCTCAATTTTTTCCAGGCCCAGATTGGGTCTCTGAACAGTACACTCTCCCTATCGGCACATGAAAGACCGCAGGACGCGGCGAATGGAAGAAAGCTCATAGCGCAGGACCTGATCAGCTGACTCTCAAAGTCCAAATGAACAAACTCCGATTTCCCAAATATCCCGTCTCAGACATATCGCACGAGAGCAACAAGATTAAATATCCCCACATCTGGAAGGCCAAGACCTCCTTCTTCTCTAAGTGATTGTGTTCTGGCCATATGGGCCTTGTGTTTCCTGTTATGTCAAATAAAATGTGTTATATATCTATGCATTTTGGATGTATCTTTCTTCCGTATAGCCAGCGGTAGTGTTTGTATTAAATAAAGAAGTCTAGGGAAAGGAATAATTTTGATTAAAGCAACTCTTCCCGATAATGATATTGGTAATTTCATCCACCCAGATAATTCCTTCTCAATGTTAGCTATAATTGGAATATAATTAAATTTGTCTAGTTTTTGTAAGTTTAAAGGAAAACGGATACCTAGATATTTAATACTTTCCTTGGATACTTTGAAAGGTAGATTAACACAGTGAGGGTTATCTTGTTTTTCATTCAACCAGAAAATCTCAGATTTGGTAAAGTTAATCTTATAACTAGCGAAGGATTGAAAGTCTGTCCGAGACTGCATGATGAGGGGAACCTGTCTATATGAATCCTGGCAGAATAACAAGAAATCATCTAAATATAAAGCTAGTTTGAGTTCTCTGTTTTCCTACCCTTAAACCCTCCAGTATCTCCCATAGTTGAATAGCCAATGGTTCTATAGCCAAGTTAAAGAGTAATGGTGATAGTGGGCACCCTTTGCTAGTGCCCCTTCTAGAGTGAAGGTCTTGGAACAAAGCCCATTGGAAAATAAAGCAGCTATGGACTGAGGATAAATTACCTTAAGCGATTCTATCACATTTATTCCCATCCCAAATCTAGTCAATGTCCGAAAGAAGTGAGGCCATGCAATCATATCAAAGCCTTTTCTGCGTCCAAGCTTAAAATTCAGGCTGAGATATGGATGTTAGTTTGCTGAGAAGGAGCCACCGAGTCGGCCATAGTGCTGAATTGCAGTGCGAAGTTTCCTAATATTAGTGACAGTGTCTACCAATAACAAAACCAATCTTATCAGGATGAACCACACTGGGAACCAGGAGCTTCAATCTGTCTGCAAGTATTTTAGTGAAGGTTGTATCATTTCAATTTAGTAGAGATATAGGGCAATATGAAGCCATATCGTCAGGTTCCTTATCTTTTGTAAGAATCAACTTGATAATGGATGACCCAATGCCAGATGGACACAACATTTTAGTTAATGTGAAATTATATACTTTAACTAGATATGGGGATATTTCTGAGACCATATGTTTATGTAACTCGGCAGAATATCCATCTGGACCTGGAGCTTTGAGCGTCTTAAGTTGCTTAATTGCTCCAATTACCTTCTCAAAAGTTATGGGGCAATTCAATTTGGCCTTTTCTTCCTCAGAGATGCGTGGGAGATGGAAATCTCTCCAAAATGCATTGTTTTTATCTGCATCGATAGCGGTGCCTCTTATAATTTAGAGTAGGATGGAAGTAAGATTTGCGCAATTTTATTGGGAGATAAATGAGTCCCTAAGACTTGAAATAAAGCAAGAAGTGTGATTATTGGATACAAGATTGCTTAACATTTTACCAGCCTTATTTCCAAACCTCACAAACCTACAGGACCTATATCTATGGCTCAGCAGCTCTCTCTTTGCCTGGATATAACCCTCCTTACACTGAAGCTGTTTGTACCTAGAAAATGCTTCAGTCCATTTTGTATTGAGTTGTATGTATTTTTCGTTGTTTTTTTTTCCCTCTGAGAAGTAACAAAAGAAATAATGTTGCCTCTAAGGACTGCCATACAGGTCTCCCAAAACAAGAATGTCTCCCCCCCCCTCCCCCGTATGCTGTGTTCCTCAAACTGCCCCCATTTATTAGTGAGCAGAGATTTAAATTGGTCTTGCTAGGGTAGTTAAGAGGGAAATAACCAGGTTTTATTCCCAGTAGGAAGAAAGTTAAATTGTAGATATCCATATGGGTGAAGGATCTGAAATGCAGATATTTAATTTTTTTGCCTTGTGTGTTTTTGAAAAGAGAGCTGGTGAAATCAGTATATATTCTATATGTGACAGTGCCGTGAGTGTTAGAAAGACATGTATAGTCCCTTTCCAGCTGGTGCATAGTTCTCCAAGGGTCTATCAGTTCCAGCTGTTTTATTTTAGACATGTTATATCATTATACGTTCTGATTTTATATTGTGACCTTTTAGATTTTGTGTTTGATGATGTGGATCTGTACAAAATCGGGTTTTCGACAATGTTAAAGTCTCCTCCTAAGATTATAGAGCCGTCCACCGCAAGCGGAAGTAATAAACCCAAGAGAGATGTGAAGAAATCTCTATCATGTACAGTGGGTGCGAAAATGTTTGTTAAAGGGTCAGTCCCGCGAAGGAGCAAAGTGACCTAATGACAGATAGAGGTTTAATGGGTTAAAGTCTGTCCCACGTAGGATCAAAGTGACCTAATGACAGTGACATGTTTAATGGGTTAAAGCCCGTCCTATGTAGGAGCAAAGTGACCTAATGACAGGGACTTGTTTAATGGGTTAAAGCCCGTCCTATGTAGGAGCAAAGTGACCTAATGACAGGGACTTGTTTTATGGGTTAAAGCCCGTCCTATGTAGGAGCAAAGTGACCTAATGACAGGGACTTGTTTAATGGGTTAAAGCCCGTCCTATGTAGGAGCAAAGTGACCTAATGACAGGGACTTGTTTAATGGGTTAAAGTCCGTCCCACGTAGGAGCAAAGTGACCTAATGACAGTGACATGTTTAATGGGTTAAAGCCCGTCCTATGTAGGAGCAAAGTGACCTAATGACAGGGACTTGTTTAATGGGTTAAAGCCCGTCCTATGTAGGAGCAAAGTGACCTAATGACAGGGACTTGTTTTATGGGTTAAAGCCCGTCCTATGTAGGAGCAAAGTGACCTAATGACAGGGACTTGTTTAATGGGTTAAAGCCCGTCCTATGTAGGAGCAAAGTGACCTAATGACAGGGACTTGTTTAATGGGTTAAAGTCCGTCCCACGTAGGAGCAAAGTGACCTAATGACAGGGACTTGTTTAATGGGTTAAAGCCCGTCCTATGTAGGAGCAAAGTGACCTAATGACAGGGACTTGTTTAATGGGTTAAAGCCCGTCCTATGTAGGAGCAAAGTGACCTAATGACAGGGACTTGTTTTATGGGTTAAAGCCCGTCCTATGTAGGAGCAAAGTGACCTAATGACAGGGACTTGTTTAATGGGTTAAAGCCCGTCCTATGTAGGAGCAAAGTGACCTAATGACAGGGACTTGTTTAATGGGTTAAAGCCCGTCCTATGTAGGAGCAAAGTGACCTAATGACAGGGACTTGTTTTATGGGTTAAATCCCGTCCCAAGTAAGGGCACAGTGACCTAACAAGTTTTTTAGAAGCGAAATAAATTCAAAGTGCCCAGACTTTTAGTGTGTGGTTCGGGACGAGTATTTGCAAGCGCCTGTGACTTGTAAATGAAATAGATGTGAGTTGGAGCGAGGGGCCATGATCATTCCGTTTTCTCCTGTTTGTTTGCTCACACTAATTGCCTCCTGAATTATTTACGCTTCGGTCTTCGTACACAGCGGCTTTAAATCTAGCAGAATCCAGAAGTGCTGGGTCTCGGCAAAGCGCAGCCAGGGATTTTCAGTGTCTGAATGGTCTCATTCTTGCCTTTCTCTCTCTCTCCACCATCCTTTCTCTCCTCTCTCCTCTCTCTCTCCATCATTCAGATCAGTTTCCCTTTCTCCTATTCAATATGGTGTGAAGCTTCTTCCCTATGCTGCTCCATAAATCCGATCCTTTGAAATCATATGGAGATAAGATCTGATCAGGATCTTTGATGATCACGACTGATTTGTGATGTAATGCGCATTATTTTCTGTACTAATCTCTGTGGCTTCAGCTTTTATTTAACTTCTCAAACGGCATAAACCTGTCTAGCGTTATTGCAGACGTACACACACATATATATATATATATATACATTCTATTTTTTCAATCATTTTTAGGCACTAACTTAAAGAAGGGCAGAGCATTTAGATTCAGCTGCAGCAGGGAAGATAGTGGGATTAACGGTGTTTATTTATGTAGTCACCAGAAAGGATAATGAAATTCAGCTATAAAGGCAGTCCTGTTACTGCAGCAATAATACTGTATGAAGAGAAAGAGAAAAGAAAACCAAGGATACTTATCTGCGTGTCTGCATATTGCAGCTTCCTCTCCACAGATAAAAGGAGAAATCTGTCCCCTTCATTCTTGAAAGAGAAGCTGTATATTCATGTATAAAACCCCCCATGGAGAGGGACCGCTCTCTGATTCCTGCAGTGACTAGTTTCTTTCCCTTCCTAATTGCGCAGAGGGGGGAAATAAAGAAGGGAACAGCATACTAAAACACCCGATAGCAGAACACCTACCTCAGGGGTGGCCATTCCAGTGCTCAAGGGCCACCAACAGGCCAGGTATTAGGGATATCCTGATTAAGCCACCTGTGCTGAAGCAGTTATATCCTGAAAGCATGACCTGTTGGGGGCCCTTGAGGACTGGAGTTGGCAACAAAGGCACATTGGGCCTGAAACTTTATTTTTTGAATGCTTGCCTGTTCCTTTGAAATAAAAGGCAACTGAATTTTCACTACAAATATGCTTCAAGCGTTTATTTGCCTGATGTCAGGACTGTGAGTCTGTATTCTTAGGCCTCGGTCCCGCTGCGCTCGTTGGCGCGGGCGGCCATGTCGCGAGTGCCCCACCAGCAGGGGAATCCTCGCGAGCCGGTCCCGGTCCCCCCTGGCGGCACAGCTGACTACACGCTGTGGCGCGTCAGCCGCTAGGAGACACAAGAGAATGGTGTTTCCTAGCGTTGACGCGTCACGTGGTGTGGCTGTGAGCCAATGGGGAGGGGAGGCTTCGGGAGGAGGAGAGGCTTCCGGGAGCGGGGAGGAGTGTGGAGTGAAAGCAGGTGAGTGCCTGTCTGTGTGTGTGTCTGAGTGCGTGCGTGCCTGTCTGTGTGTGTATGTGTGTGCCTGAGTGCGTGAGTGCCTGCCTCTGTCTGTGTGTGTGCGTATGAGTGCGTGAGTGCCTGCCTGTGTGTGCGCGCGTGTGTGTGTATGAGTGCGTGAGTGCCTGCCTGTGTGTGTGTATGTATGAGTGCCTGTGTGTGTGTGTTTAAACTTACCCTCAGCAGCTCCAGCTCCAGCCCGAGTCCGTGGAGGGAGGGGGGGGGGAGAGTAGCGGGTCCCTCCGCTCAAGCCACGCCCCCCCTCCCTGTCAAGCCTCCCACTCCCGCCCACCTCCCGCTCCGGCTCCCGCTCCCTACAGACCGCATATCGCGGTCTGTGTATGTCAGCGCACCGCCTGTCTGCAGTGCGGGTGCGCTGACTCTGGGAGCGGGGCCTTAGCCTTAGGCTACGGCCCCGCTGCCTCAGACCACGCGCCCGCACTGCAGACAGGCGGCGCGTGGAGAGGCACTTGACCGCTATCTGCGGTCTGTAGGGAGCTGGAGCGGGGGGCGTGGCCAAAACGGGTCGGGTGGGCGCGGCAATGATGTCGGGGGGCGGGGCCATCACTGTGTGTCAGGGGGTTGCCTCCCCCGCCTCCCCGCTCCCTGAAGCCTCCCTGAGGAGAGAGTCTGTGGGAGGGAGCAGGGGGCCTCCCTTGGTGCTGCAGCTGCTTTCCCGCTTCCCGAAGCCCTCCCCTCCTCCTCGCCGAAGCCCTCCCCTCCTCCTCTCCTCATTGGCTCACAGCAACACCACGTGACGCGTCGCCGCTCGGAATTACAATTCTCTTGAATCCCCTGGCGGCTGACGCGTCACAGCGTGTAGTGAACAAACAACAATAATACCCACTACAAGCGCTAATCTACAAAGTGCAAGTGAATATTAAGCACCACTTAATTGGTGGTAATTAAAGCTGCCAGGGGAACTAATAAACAGATAATTCCAAACCTGTTAAAAATACGTGCAAATACAAAATAAAAGTTCCCGGCGCTGAAATAATGTCCAAGATACCGTATTCCAAATGAAAACAGTCTCAGATGGAGGTTTCTGGGGATTGGTATATGGAATACAGACAAAGTCCCAGGAAGATGGTAAATCCCTTTGCGATGTCCACAGTGATTCTGGAGAGAAAGAAAAGAAACACACCAATTGCGCAGTATGCAGCCACTCTTGTCCCTAACCAGAACGGTTGGACAGAGAAACCCCTCTTACAAGATGTTAGCTTGTATATTCATGGGAGAGAATCTGTAACTGTGTCCTCACTCCACCTCGATAGTCCACGGATCCCACGTGACCGGCAGCGGTGATTTCTCCTTCCATACAGTGGATCGCAAATAAATGGGGGATGATGATGTAACTCACGAATGCCGTCCGCAACTTGTCAACAGCCTGATGCGAAGGGACTTACCATCTTCCTGGGACTTTGTCTGTATTCCATATACCAATCCCCAGAAACCTCCATCTGAGACTGTTTTCATTTGGAATACGGTATCTTGGACATTATTTCAGCGCCGGGAACTTTTATTTTGTATTTGCACAGCGTGTAGTGAGCCGTGCAGGGAGGAGGGACTGGGACCTGCTCGGGAGGATACCATCAGATGGTGAGTAGCGCGCACGCGGCGCCGGACGCAGCGGGACCAAAGCCTTAGTGTGCTGCTCCCTGCTCTGTTTTTCCTTGATATCTACACCTTTCCTTTTTCAAGTTTTGTTGCTCTATAGCGATATCTGGGACATATCCCGTTATTGAGTCTGTAATTGTGCAAAGGGAAATGATACCAGAATAGTGTCCAAAACTACAAAGGGTAAATCAAAGGGGTTCCTGTGAGTGAAAAAGTGGGGTTCGCTAGATTATTTGGGTCTAAGAAAAATGAGAAATTTCTTTGTGTGATGTGCGCAAAGAGATGGGAGGGTTTTCTTTTCTGGGAACCCCATGTATCCAGCGGCACACATTGCGTCATTTTGACTCTGCATCAATGGTTTGAGGAGCTGTGCTGCATAGCCCTCCAGATCATCACTTAACCCCTCCCCTGCCAGGGACCTTGCAGATCACCACTTAACCCCTGCTTTCCAGAGCCCATGCAGTGTCACTTAACCCCAACCCTGCCACAGACCCTGCATATCATCACTGAACCCCTACCTTCCAGAGGCCTGCAGATCATCACTGCAGCATATACTCAAGGGGCAAGATATGCACATTACGGGGATAATTCTAGATATACCCAGAACCCTCACAGTGCTTAGTGTTTATTGTAGTTGGAAAACAGCCCGATCTGGGGGGCTGCCTTGTCCCCTTCCTAAACCCCTCCCCTGCCAGTAATCTACAGAGTGTGACCCAACCCTTTTCATGCCATATCACCACAGAGCATCACTTATCCCCTATCCCCCGGCCATGGCAGGTATCGTAACATTATTATGTCCTCTCTGCCATTCCCTTTGATAGTCCTAATTGCTATCACGTCTCATTCTCCTCTGCTCGGGGCTGAGACCTGTTTTCAGCATCCTGCGGTCACTCTCTCTCTCTTGACATAGCTCTTATCAGTCCTGTCTCCTCCACACTGCAGTTTCTCAATCAAGCTGACATCTCCCCACATAGGGGGGCTTTGTCTGTACAAGGGGGCTGGCAGCGAGACCTGTCTGTCAGACACTTCGTTTTCACCTGAAAAACAGTGGTTTAGCTTTCCACGTAGATTTAATTGATTTTAAGCGTGTGCAGCTGACAGAGCCTTTAAAGGGCTTCACTTTAACGTGCTAGGGCTGTTTAGCTTAAAGAAAGAAGATACTGTAGAGACAGGACCATGAGACAGAGAGAAATCAGAGGGGACAGAGAGAGAGATCAGAGGGACAGAGAGCGAGATCAGAGGGGGAGAGATCAGGGGACAGGGGGAGAGATCAGAGGGGACAGAGAAGGGGGGGTTTCAGAGGGGACAGAGGGGGAGATCAGAGGGGGCAGAGAGAGCGATCAGAGGGGACAGAGAGAGCAATATCAGAGGGGACAGAGAGAGCGATATCAGAGGGGACAGAGAGCGATCAGAGGGGACAGAGAAGGGGGGGTTTCAGAGGGGACAGAGGGGGAGATCAGAGGGGGCAGAGAGAGATCAGAGGGGACAGAGAAAGATCAGAGGTGACAAAGAGGGACAGAGAGCGATATCAGAGGGGACAGAGGGGGAGATCAGAGGGGGCAGAGAGAGAGAGATCAGAGGGGGAGATCAGAGGGGGCAGAGAGAGAGAGATCAGAGAGAGATCAGAGGGACAGAGAGCGAGATTAGAGGGGACAGAGGGGGAGATCAGAGGGGGGCAGAGCGAGAGTGATCAGAGGGGACAGAGAGAGATCAGAGGGGACGGAGAGCGAGATCAGAGGGGACAGAGAGAGCGAGATCAGAGGGGACAGAGAGCGGGATCAGAGGGGACAGAGAGCGGGATCAGAGGGGACAGAGAGCGGGATCAGAGGGGACAGAGAGCGGGATCAGAGGGGACAGAGAGCGGGATCAGAGGGGACAGAGAGCGGGATCAGGGGGGACAGAGAGCGGGATCAGGGGGGACAGAGAGCGGGATCAGAGGGGACAGAGCGGGATCAGAGGGGACAGAGAGCGGGATCAGAGGGGACAGAGAGAGCGATATCAGAGGGGACAGAGAGAGCGATATCAGAGGGGACAGAGAGCGATCAGAGGGGACAAAGAGAGATCAGAGGGACAGAGGGGGAGAGATCAGAGGGGGAGATCAGAGGGGGCAGAGAGAGAGAGATCAGAGGGGGAGATCAGAGGGGGCAGAGAGAGAGATCAGAGAGATCAGAGGGACAGAGAGCGAGATTAGAGGGGACAGAGGGGGAGATCAGAGGGGGGCAGAGAGAGATCAGAGGGGACAGAGAGAGATCAGAGGGGACAGAGAGAGATCAGAGGGGACAGAGAGCGGGATAAGAGGGGACAGAGAGCGGGATAAGAGGGGACAGAGAGCGCGATATCAGAGGGAACAGAGAGAGCGGGATCAGAGGGGACAGAGAGCGGGATCAGAGGGGACAGAGAGAGCGGGATCAGAGGGGACAGAGAGCGGGATCAGAGGGGACAGAGCGGGATCAGAGGGGACAGAGAGCGGGATCAGAGGGGACAGAGAGAGCGGGATCAGAGGAGACAGAGAGAGCGGGATCAGAGGGGACAGAGAGCGGGATCAGAGGGGACAGAGAGCGGGATCAGGGGGGACAGAGAGCGGGATCAGAGGGGACAGAGCGGGATCAGAGGGGACAGAGAGCGGGATTAGAGGGGACAGAGAGCGGGATCAGAGGGGACAGAGAGAGAGAGATCAGAGGGGACAGAGAGAGAGAGATCAGAGGGGACAGAGAGCGGGATCAGAGGGGACACAGAGCGAGATCAGAGGAGACACAGAGAGAGATCAGAGGAGACACACAGAGAGAGAGATAAGAGGGGACAGAGAGCGATCAGAGGGGACAGAGAGCGATCAGAGGGGATAGAGAGAGCGATCAGAGGGGACAGAGAGAGCGATCAGAGGGGACAGAGAGAGAGAGAGAGAGATCAAAGGTGACAGTGTGAGAGAGAGAGCAGAGGGTGCAGAGAGATGTATAGAGAGCAGAGGGAACAGAGAGAGAGAGAGATCAGAGGGGCAGAGAGAGAACTGAGGGGACAGAGAGAGATCAGAGGGGACAAAGAGCAGAGAGAGAGAGATCAGAGGGGACAAAGAGCAGAGAGAGAGAGATCAGAGGGGACAGAGAGAGAGAGAGAAAGAGAGCAGAAGGCATACAGAGAGAGAGCAGAGGGGACAGGGACAAAGAGAGATTGCAGAGGGGGCAGAGAGAGGGATCAAAGGGGTGAGAGAGAGAGCAGAGGGGACAGAGAGAGAGAGAGAGAGATTAGAGGGGGCAGAGAGAGAACAGAGGGGATAGAGTGAGAGAGATCAGAGGGGACAAAGAGAGCAGACAGGAGAGAGATCAGAGGGGACAGAGAGAGAGAAAGAGAGAGCAGAGGGGGCAGAGAGAGAGAAATTGCAGAGGGGACAGAGAGAGAGCGATCAGAGGGGACAGGGAGAGAGCGTTCAGAGGGGACAGAGAGCGTGCGATCAGAGGGGACGGAGAGAGCAATCAGACTGACAGAGAGAGATCAGAGGGGACAGAGAGAGAGAGATTAGAGGGGACAAAGAGAGAGGAGAGAGCGGAGGGGACAGAGAGAGATTGCAGAGGGGACAGAGAGGGAGAGAGAGATTGCAGAGGGGACAGAGAAGGAGAGAGAGATTGCAGGGGGGACAGAGAGGGAGAGAGAGATTGCAGGGGGGACAGAGAGGGAGAGAGAGATTGCAGGGGGGACAGAGAGGGAGAGAGAGATTGCAGGGGGGACAGTCGGAGTCACAGTGAGGATATTCACAGAAGAAATCAATGGCACGTTTTTCTGTGATAAATCTCATGTTGTTTCCTGTTGGTAAATTAGGCCCATGTAACAAGCTGATAAGTCCTTGTGGGATTGTGTATACTGTACGTGTTGCATTTCTTCTTCTCAGTGTGCTGCTCACCTCTGCGTGAGTCCCGCCGTGTTTGCTAACTCCGGCTGTGATGTCGATATTAAACCCCGCTAAGCATTCAGAGCCATGTTAAAAAGTCAAATAACGAGGGAAGTGAGAGCTTCAGACACCGCTCCCGCTCGTACACTGCGGCTCTATTTAACAAGGTCGCCTGTCAGAAGATCAACACAAACGTTTATCAAAGGATGCTTTCCCGTTGCTTTCCATTTCTTACATAAATCTGGTGCTGATTTTGCAAACGGGTTTGCCCCAGTTTTGCAGCTGGGAGACTTTAGTAAATAGGTGCCCACTATGTATCAAGGCTAGGGACACCATATTTAAGTTTTTATAATACGGGATGTGGAAATCCAGTATGAAAGTGTGACGTCATTATGAGGGATGAATGATTTGCAGACGCTTGGAGCTGAATGGGATCTCCGACGTGACCGCTATATTCTGTGGGGGGTTTTGTGATCTGTGCTCTTGGCAGGACAGGGAAAGACCCGCGCTGAACTAACACATAGCCTTGGGGGGGAAAGTAATGCCTATCGGGGTGAGTTATCATGCTATAATGAGAAGACCAGGCAGTGTCATAACTTTATTATTGTAATCATTTAGTAAGTCGAAAATCTATCGGAAAAGGGAACCATTACACTCACGTAGAAATCTTTTCTGTTTCTATGTCTGATTTTAGTACAGTCATTTTAAGTTCAGGCATTTCACGTGAAGTCCGCTAAATTACGGGACAATTATGCGTTCCAGCATTACCTTTCTGGGACAACGGGACATATCAATGAAATAAGCGACAATCCCATATATACGGACGTCTGGCAATCCCATATATACGGACGTCTGGCAATCCCATATATACGGACGTCTGGCAATCCCATATATACGGACGTCTGGCAATCCAATATATACGGACGTCTGGCAATCCCATATATATACGGACGTCTGGCAATCCCATATATACGGACGTCTGGCAATCCCATATATACGGACGTCTGGCAATCCCATATATACGGACGTCTGGCAATCCCAATCTAGGCAAAAGGGGTGCAGTTCTGCAAAACATTGCTCCCCATCACAGGAAAGAAAAATTCTATTTAAATCAGAAAAATGTTTTCCTTTGATACATCGCTGTCCTGTCCTGTTTCTGTCCCCTCTGCTCCTTATCTCGTGTCGGCAGATAGGAGAAATAAATCTCCCAATGTAGAGCTCTAGAAGGGTGACGATAATGGCATAGAAAGCACATTAATGATGCAATGAAGTATGATAGAAAATTCAAATCCACAATGTCCATCCAGAGGTATAATCCTATAAAAGCTCCTAGTACAGGCATAAACCAATAATGTAAATGGGGTGAGTCAGGGCCGCCCGTAAGGATCAACCCGACCCCCCAACTTGTTGGAATAACAACGTCCTGGAGTTGGATCACAGAGTAAAACAATGAAGTAATGAACCTTCAGTACTCACTCGATTGAAGCAATCTGGATAGGCGAGCGCCGGCTCAAACGAATGATACAGGAGAGGGAACCCCCAGCTGGGGAAAAGCGCCAAGCACTGCTGTCCTGGAGATGCCAAATGAATGGCTGATGCTGCTGGGTCACTAAAAATGATTATTTATTTATTACTGGACATGTACAAAAAATAGCGGGCACCTCGCGGAGACGCACTCTGACGCGTTTCGTACCTCTCGGGCACTTTGTCAAAGAGTAATGTCCTCCATGCACACGCCGGAATTTATAGCAGCAGTGGATTGATCGCCCGCCCCCACACGGCCGTGTTCTCGCGATACTAGGTCGCGAGGCACTGTCAGTGTTAGCATGGAGTAGGCGATCGAGGCCTAGCTGTCCCAGGTAATGCCGGAGTCAACTAAAATAACTTTAAACATACAAAAAATACAGACACTACAATGTGAACTACCTATCTCTAAGCAAAAATGCAAATACACCGTGAACATCATGAAGAAATTACACATATCACGGCGAAACCACCATACATGTGAAGAGATTATTTATACAAATAAGACTAAAAGAAATAGTGAAAAAAATGAAAAAAGTGTATACATATATAATAAATAAATTAAAAACAAATGTTGAGGTGTACAATGTCATATGTTCCTATATACATTAAATCCATATGTGACACGCTGTATTTTCAAATACTTTAAAGATGAATGTATATTGTATGATTTATTAATATAGTATATTAAAATACAATTCTCTATAGGATCAATATAATCCAGTCACATGAATTTGGTCATAAAATAAAAATGTATTGTACTCTGGGACTATGATTCTATATTAACTTTAATTTATTAGACATACCATAGTCAACAAATGATTATCATAATGTATATATAGACGCCCTTGATATAAAGTTTGAAATTCATGTAGTAATACAAGTGCTTGAATCTATATATAGCTGTATTATGCTACACAAGGGGAGAGGGGGAACTCCAAAAGGAAAAAGAAGGATCTAATTCATATTCTGGACGTCCAGAGTGACAGGAGATAGATACACAGTTAAGAATTTTATTACATGTAATACAGATCATGTGATATATATCCTTTAATGCGGATGTGGAAAAAATTATGTCGGTCGCACTATTCAAAACCAGAGACATAACACTATTCGACCACTAAAATTGAGAATTATGGAACATTTAAGATCTATAAAGAAGAAAGATCAAAATTTACCTGTTTCACGACACTTTTCTACTTGTCCAATGGGGAACATTGATCATTTTCAATTTAGTGGTCTAGAATATATCCCACTACCAACAAGGAGGGGTAGTAGACAGAACATCTTAAATAAACGTGAGATGTTCTGGATATTTACCCGTCACACTCTGACCCCCGCTGGGATGAACACTGGATGGGAACTTAAACATTTTTTGACCGACTGAGGCGTGGTATATTGTTCTTATGTAAAGTATAGGTTACTAGTTCCTTAAATAGGTAGGTGCCTTTAATTCTAATCTTAATATATATCTTCTTCTGATGTCTCTTTTGATGTTCTTTCATTTCCTCATGTTTTTTCCTTATGTTAATATCGCTATGTATATAAATAATATTATATTGTATGATTTAGATTTTTTTCTCCCTTTTCTCCTTTTTTCTCCCTTTTTCTCCTTTTTCCAGTTAATATTATATTATATGAATTAGATCTTTCTTTTTCCTTTTGTAGTTCCCCCTCTCCTCTTGTGTAGCATAATACAGCTATATACTGTATAGATTCAAGCACTTGTATTACTACATGAATTTCAAACTTTATATCAAGGGCGTCTATATATACATTATGATAATCATTTGTTGACTATGATATGTCTAATAAATTAAAGTTAATATAGAATCATAGTCCCAGAGTACAATACATTTTTATTTCATGACCAAATTCATGTGACTGGATTATATTGATCCTATAGAGAATTGTATTTTAATATACTATATTAATAAATCATACAATATACATTCATCTTTCAAGTATTTGAAAATACAGCGTGTCACATATGGATTTAATGTATATAGGAACATATGACATTGTACACCTCAACATTTGTTTTGAATTTATTTATTATATATGTATACACTTTTTTTCATTTTTTTCACCATTTCTTTTAGTCTTATTTGTATAAATAATCTCTTCACATCTCTGGTGGTTTCGCCGTGATATGTGTAATTTCTTCATGATGTTCACTGTGTATTTGCATTTTTGCTTAGAGATAGGTAGTTCACATTGTATTGTCTGTATTTTTTGTATGTTTAAAGTTATTTTAGTTGACTCCGGCATTACCTGGGACAGCTAGGCCTCGATCGCCTACTCCATGCTAACACTGACAGTGCCTCGCGACCTAGTATCGCGAGAACACGGCCATGTGGGGGCGGGCGATCAATCCACTGCTGCTATAAATGCCGGCGTCTGCATGGAGGACATTACTCTTTGACAAAGTACCCGAGAGGTACGAAACGCGTCAGAGTGCGTCTCCGCGAGGTGCCCGCTATTTTTTGTACATGTCCAGTAATAAATAAATACTCATTTTTAGTGACCCAGCAGCATCAGCCTTTCATTTGGCATCTCCAGGACAGCAGTGCTTGGCGCTTTGTCCCAGCTGGGGATTCCCTCTCCTGTATCCTTCTCTCTATCACTGTCCTGTCTCTGTCCCCTCTGCTCCTTCTCTCTATCACTGTCCTATCTCTGTCCCCTCTGCTCCTTCTCACTGCCACTGTCGTGTCTGTGTCCCCTCTGCTCCTTCTCACTGCCACTGCTGTGTCTCTGCCCCCTCTGCTCCTTCTCACTGTCACTGTCCTGTCTCTGTCCCCTCAGCTCCTTCTCTGTCACTGTCTGTCTCTTGTTCCCTCTGCTCCTCTCTGTCACTGCCCCCTCTGCTGTTTTTCTCTGTCACTGTTCTGTCATTGCCCCCTAGCTCCTTGGGGAAGGGCAGGGTGCAGACCTGCTTATAATGGTGAGTTTGGGGAAGGGCAGGGTGCAGTCCTGCTTATAATGGTGAGTTTGGGGAAGGGCCGGGTGCAGACCTGCTTATAATGGTGAGTTTGGGGAAGGGCAAGGTGCACACCTGCTTATAATGGTGAGAGTGGGGAAGGGCAGGGTGCAGACCTGCTTATAATGGTGAGTTTGGGGAAGGGCAGGGTGCACACCAGCTTATAATGGTGAGTTTGGGGAAGGGCAGGGTGCACACCTGCTTATAATGGTGAGTTTGGGGAAGGGCAGGGTGCAGACCTGCTTATAATGGTGAGTTTGGGGAAGGGCAGGGTGCACACCTGCTTATAATGGTGAGTTTGGGGAAGGGCAGGGTGCAGACCTGCTTATAAGGGTGAGTTTGGGGAAGGGCAGGGTGCAGTCCTGCTTATAAGGGTGAGTTTGGGGAAGGGCAGGGTGTAGACCTGCTTATAATGGTGAGTTTGGGGAAGGGCAGGGTGCAGTCCTGCTTATAGTGGTGAGTTTGGGGAAGGGCAGGGTGCAGACCTGCTTATAATGGTGAGTTTGGGGAAGGGCCGGGTGCAGACCTGCTTATAATGGTGAGTTTGGGGAAGGGCAGGGTGCAGACCTGCTTATAAAGGTGAGTTTGGGGAAGGGCAGGGTGCAGACCTGCTTATAATGGTGAGAGTGGGGAAGGGCAGTGTGCACACCTGCTTATAATGGTGAGTTTGGGGAAGGGCAGGGTGCAGACCTGCTTATAATGGTGAGTTTGGGGAAGGGCCGGGTGCAGACCTGCTTATAATGGTGAGAGTGGGGAAGGGCAAGGTGCAGTCCTGCTTATAATGGTTAGTTTGGTGAAGGGCAGGGTGCAGACCTGCTTATAATGGTGAGTTTGGGGAAGGGCAGGGTGCACACCTGCTTATAATGGTGAGTTTGGGGAAGGGCAGGGTGCACACCTGCTTATAATGGTGAGTTTGGGGAAGGGCAGGGTGCACACCTGCTTATAATGGTGAGTTTGGGGAAGGGCAGGGTGCACACCTGCTTATAATGGTGAGTTTGGGGAAGGGCAGGGTGCAGACCTGCTTATAATGGTGAGTTTGGGGAAGGGCAGGGTGCAGACCTGCTTATAATGGTGAGAGTGGGGAAGGGCAGGGTGCAGACCTGCTTATAATTGTGAGTTTGGGGAAGGGCAGGGTGCACACCTGCTTATAATTGGGGTTCAGACCTGCTTATAATGGTGAGTTTGGGGAAGGGCAGGGTGCACACCTGCTTATAATGGTGAGTTTGGGGAAGGGCAGGGTGCACACCTGCTTATAATGGTGAGTTTGGGGAAGGGCAGGGTGCACACCTGCTTATAATGGTGAGTTTGGGGAAGGGCAGGGTGCAGACCTGCTTATAATGGTGAGTTTGGGGAAGGGCAGGGTGCACACCTGCTTATAATGGTGAGAGTGGGGAAGGGCAGGGTGCAGACCTGCTTATAATGGTGAGTTTGGGGAAGGGCAGGGTGCACACCTGCTTATAATGGTGAGAGTGGGGAAGGGCAGGGTGCAGTCCTGCTTATAATGGTGAGTTTGGGGAAGGGCAGGGTGCAGACCTGCTTATAATGGTGAGTTTGGGGAAGGGCAGTGTGCACACCTGCTTATAATGGTGAGAGTGGGGAAGGGCAGTGTGCAGTCCTGCTTATAATGGTGAGTTTGGGGAAGGGCAGTGTGCAGTCCTGCTTATAATGGTGAGTTTGGGGAAGGACAGGGTGCACACCTGCTTATAATGGTGAGTTTGGGGAAGGGCAGGGTGCAGACCTGCTTATAATGGTGAGTTTGGGGAAGAGCAGGGTGCACACCTGCTTATAATGGTGAGTTTGGGGAAGGGCAGGGTGCACACCTGCTTATAATGGTGAGTTTGGGGAAGGGCAGGGTGCAGACCTGCTTATAATGGTGAGTTTGGGGAAGGGCAGGGTGCAGACCTGCTTATAATGGTGAGTTTGGGGAAGGGCGGGGTGCAGACCTGCTTATAATGGTGAGTTTGGGGAAGGGCAGGGTGCAGACCTGCTTATAATGGTGAGTTTGGGGAAGGGCAGGGTGCACACCTGCTTATAATGGTGAGTTTGGGGAAGGGCGGGGTGCAGACCTGCTTATAATGGTGAGTTTGGGGAAGGGCAGGGTGCAGACCTGCTTATAATGGTGAGTTTGGGGAAGGGCAGGGTGTAGACCTGCTTATAATGGTGAGTTTGGGGAAGGGCAGGGTGCAGACCTGTCTGAGATGTGAATGTGCTCACAGCGTGAGATTGTTAATAGTCTAAATTTAAAAATATCGCCTAATACTGAAATATGAACATGTGTGTAGCATAAACAACCTTTTGTTAACAAAATTAAATAACAATAAATAACAATGTACTTGTCATTCGCAAACAATTCTGTGTTAAAAACAGTGCGTGTGGCTGCCTTTCTTTCTCTGGATTTTAATTACAAATTATATTTCTTTCGGGCCTCTGAATGGGGGGGCTGTTTGTTACTCAAGTGTTTTCTTTACCTTATCCCACCTTGTACTTATTAGAGAGACAGTAAATATGAAGGGAGTGGGAGAGGTCTTGCCTGTGCAAACTCTTGTTGAACACACTGCTGGTAGTCAATCAACAAACACCACCTGCCTGATTAGATGGCTAAGAAAAGCCTGTCTTTTGAGACAGGAAGAGAGACTCCTTAGCTCACACCTGAGCTGAACTTGGAGACACTTGTCTTGAGCCCTACCAGAAGAAACAGCAGAGCTGCTTTCAAGACACAGGGGAAACTTCTAAACCTGAATGCTGACAAACCCTGAAGAAAAGGTAGCAACCAGGGACAGAGAAGATTTTCCCTCCAAAGACTTTTTATATCTGTTCATTTCATGCTATATGTTTGGGGCTGGGAGACATGCTTATCTAAGGGAGTTGTGAACTGCATAGTATTTCACTAGAAATACTCCCAAGTGAATAGAAGCTTTGTTTACCCCTTGTTTGGATGGTTTCCTGATGTTAAGGAAAAGGCGCAATAAAAGGGTTATTTAATTTCACTATAATCAGTCTCCCTTGCATACCTCTGTGAGCGTCCGCCTACAGGGCTGTTTTCTTTTGGCCCGAAATTCCCTATTTAAATCGGTGGGCAATTTTGTCAGAAAACAGGCAGACCGACCTCTCCAGCAGATATAGAATAAGCCGCTGTGTATTAGCAAGTCCGTCTGCACTGATGCATTTGCATCTAGAGAAAGTACATTTTTTTAAAATGTTAATTGTACCATATGTATTAACAGTAATTACACTGAATTTGGGGAATTTCTGTGACCAAAACAATGAAAATAGTTGACTCCTAATGTTCTAGGTACCGTCGCAATATTTTCATTGATTTATTAGAGATTAGTCTATCTGGCCCTTTGGTCCTAGGATGAGTTGCCTTAAACATGTCACTGCAATTATTCTGTCCTAAGAGGGACTGAACCCTCAAATATGTTTCTTGGAGGAACTGATCCTTTAATAAACAGATCAGAGAGAATACACCAGAGAACAGCAAATGTGAAATTCTATTTATTTCAAGAAAGGAGGATAGTTATCACTTACATTTTTATTTTATATGAAAGGAATTAACTGGGAAAAAAAGACAGAACAGAGACACATTCATCTGAACAGTGAAAAGTTCAAGGCACCAACAAGAGTCCAAAGGGCTATGATCAGTGCACTTTGGTTCTTTTTATTATTTTCTGGAAACCCATATATATATATTTTTATTTTAAAAACAGGCTCAGGATCTATACTTAAAACCTTAAACGGGAAATCGCACTCTGCATACAGCCTGAGAGGGGTCAGGAAAACCCATTCATTAGCTTTCTGTCAAGTAGTAATCTGGTGGAATTATCCAAAATGAAGCAACAATGTATTTGTCCCATGGGGGATTTAAGGAAGATATTTATTTGTACTGGTCTGTGAGTCCCGCGTGGGATATTTTTACTGGTCTGTGAGTTTCGCGTGGGATATACGGAGATATTTATTTGTACTGGTCTGTGAGTCCCGCGTGGGATATACGGAAGATATTTATTTGTACTGGTCTGTGAGTCCCGCGTGGGATATACGGAAGATATTTATTTGTACTGGTCTGTGAGTCCCGCGTGGAATATACGGAAGATATTTATTTGTACTGGTCTGTGAGTCTCGCGTGGAATATACGGAAGATATTTATTTGTACTGGTCTGTGAGTCCCACGTGAGATATACGGAAGATATTTATTTGTACTGGTCTGTGAGTCCCGCGTGAGATATACGGAAGATATTTATTTGTACTGGTCTGTGAGTCTCGCGTGGAATATACGGAAGATATTTATTTGTACTGGGAGAAAAACAATTTTAATAAAAGTACTGTTGAAGCATTAATCCACTCTGCCCGACATACCCCCAACCTCCTCTGGGGCTGCTCTTTGGTTCCCCAACGTCCCAGGACCCCTACCCAAATAGCTGCCAGCCGGTAACAAAATGTCTGTGGAGTCGTTGCTCGCACTGGCAGCCATTAGATAGCCACAACGTCACTGGAAGATAACATTGCAGCCTTCTGTCGGTGATTCCAGCAGCCATTGTTTTAGTCCTGGTAGCCACTAGAAATAACTTGTGAACCAGGAAGTCCCCCCCTGGTTGTCATGGAACCACAGGTCAGCCTCACGGGACCTCCGGTTCAGGTACAGTTAAAAAAATAATATTCTAGGAGGATTAATATAAATAAATATGCTGAAGTTTGATAAATGGAGATACATTTGCTAAACAACCCCAAAACATGTATTTTTTTCTGACATTGATGAACCCTGCAGATTAGTTACATTGATATAAAGTGATTGCGATATTCAAACACCGCAGTGACTTGGACATTTGGGTGAAAGATGGAAGTGCTTTTCTATTCATGGAACTTGGTTGCGCGGCCTCCTCCCGATCTGCAGACATCCGCGGGGACGTTCTCCGGCTGACGCTGCGTCATTGTTCCTGGAGCAAACTTTTCTTCTGCTTGTTCCCTCTTACCCAGACTTCCCGAAGGTGCAAAGAATACTACACAAAATAAAGGTTTGTGCGGAGGAAGATTGAGTGGTGGCACAGTGTCAGAGAGAGGGTGCTATCCGAACCATGCTGCGGTGTTTCCCAAGGCTTGTGCAGTACGGTTGTCAGCATGTTTTTGCGTAGACATGAGACAGAAGTAAAACTATTGCTGTAGAGAGACTCACAGTGGCAGATACAGTATTGTAGGTCTGAGATCAGTGGGGACTGGAGCCAAGGGACGGAGAAGGGGGAGCACTTATCCACTGCACCAAACAGTTTCTCACAGGCATAAGCACTGTCCAGACTCTCCAAGAGGGGGATCCCCTAAACCCAAGGGAACAGAGGGGGGGGGGGGTCATTTATCAAAGTCCCCCAGGTGCAAAAGCAGGAACAATAACACTGCCCCTGGTGTATTAAGAAAGTTCCAAATGTTTTTCCTTAATAACTCGTATGCAATCTTCTATTTCTTTCTTTGCCCCCCAGTTTTGCAGCCGTGAGACTTTTAGAAATGACCCTCCCCCTTCTTTTATATCAGACTATCATATCCAGCATTTGGAGCAAGGAAAATAAACGCACCAGGTTTATCAATGCAAAAAAATGTGTGTGTCTTTCTCCACTGTTGCCTACGTTTGCAGGCAGGAGACCGGGATACATATCTTCCAAATGAGCGCATTGCAGGCGACTCCGACACTGAAGAGGTTAAGGCGTGTGGGGCATCTCTGGGATGTTTAGGCCCTTATGTACTAAACAGTCTGCTGACTAAAGACCCCTTCCAGCGCTGGAAGACACCTTGCAGCCTATTGAATTGAATTTGCGGCAAAATGTTCTCCAATGTGGGAGGCAGTTTATGGCAGAAGACTGCTTAGCAAATATGGGCCTTTAATAATTAGTTTGGCGCATCTTTACTTTTATAGCGATTCTAGTTATATCTATACACCTGCGATGCTCGGTATCTGCTGTGTGACGTTTTCCTATTTAGCCTCACAGATGCTGTGTGTCTTGAAGGTCACAGACTAACAGGTTTAGCGCAGACAGAAGCTGAGAGATATGACAGTCCCTGACAGCTGGAATTCCCACATCGCATTACAGCGCAGCACTACTAACACTAACATACAATGCCCCTCCTCACCCAACCGCCCTGATCCTATAACGAGCACCAGGTGCACGTAGTTACAGACGCTCATTAACGGCTCCCGGCTGAAAAACTGCAGAGAATCCGGTACCGGAAAAACAGCCGCGCACGTTTAGGCTTCCTTGTTTCTGACAATTTGATGTTTTTTTGCAACAGCTATACAGCCAGTGACACTGTGATAAATAAACCCCACAGGTCTTCTAAATGTGTGTGTCTATGACTATGTGTGTATATATATATATATATATATATATATATATATTTGTACTGGGAAGATATTTGTATACCCATATATATATATAGACAACCCATATATATAGCCATGGCTGGACCAGCTATCTTTCTGCCTTCCCCGACACGTAAGTTCTAGTACGATCCAGACAGTGACAGGCTATCCTATGGGGCTTTCCCCTCCTACTGCAGCCTCTGTGAGTGGCAAATTGGAGATGACATGGGAGTCTGCGTCTTTCCAATAAGGATGGAGAGCCTGTGCCCTCCCCTTTTGCACTGTAGAGGAGGTGTCCCAAATTATAGAGAGAAAAACAGCCCTTACAGGGTGGAGTTCAGGCAGTCCCTCTTCGAGGGATGAGGATGTAAGTAAGCCAAGTCATGTGCTCAGTCCCTCATGTGCTGGGTGCATTCCACTACTCTAGTGAGGCCTCATCATTACCAGCAGGCCTGTGCCATCCAGGAGCCTGGAAGCTATCCTGCCAACTGATTGCAATCGCTGTAAGAACATCAGCACTGGCTGCATAATAAAGACCATCCCTTTATATATATCTGGCTGAGTCGCAATCTATTGGACAGATGTATGGGGATAAAAGACTGTCATGGTGGGGATTGCCTTAATTTCTACTGGAGTCCACTATGGCTCGATCACCATGAGCCTGTCCTGTTTCCCCATGTC